>NC_143182.1:12125000-12426785 GCF_047325235.1 Durio zibethinus
ATTAAATAAAATGATTATTTCATGTTAATATATGTTTATTTTCTTTAAATCATTTTATGTAATTATATTATTAAAAGAAAATAAATTTTTACGTATTATATCATAAGTCAATTGAAATAAAATATTAACTGTTTAATTATCACATATAATATATAATAAATGATTTATTAATTTTAATAATATGATAATGTGATATAATTCAAATAAAAATATATATTAATATAAAGTAATCGTTTCCTACATTCAAGTTTTCTTAGAAAGGATGTAGACATAAAAACTATCGGGTGAGAATTCTAATGTAATTTTATCACAATTCAAGTCAAGAGGCTCGGTCAGTGTTGGGCAAGTCATATGATTGATGTGTTCTCTAATAACACTGGACTAGCCGCTGATGGTGCCAAATGAGTAATTTTTTCCTTTCCTTTTATTTTTTTTTTAAAGAAGAATAAATTTTCATTCAAGAAAGACCAATACATTCAGCTGCGATTACATCATGAATACGCGGTGGGCATTCCCCAAACCAACACATGGTATTTCCAGTTTCAAAGCACCTCTTGCTAAAAGATGCGCAGCTTCATTTGCCTTTCGCCATACGTGGACCACCTTCACTGATTCCATACTCGCTTTAATCTCCAGGGCATCTGCTACCGGGTTTCCTATAGGAGATAGGTCCCTCTTCTTATCATTGTACTATTGATCACTAGTAAACAATCCCCTTCAATGATTGCTTGATTAAACCCCTTGTCAATTGCTAGTTTGAAAGCTTGGAAGGTTGTAAGAGCTTCTACCACTGTGGTATCCCGCACATCCTCTCGCTTCTTTGTAATGGCACCAAAGCAGTAACCAGCATGGTCCCTTATTACCACACCAATAGCTCCTCCAGCTCTCTACGGTTTGAGACTTCCATCAAAGTTAATTTTAACAAATCCATAGGGAGGGGGTTGCCATCGAGTATCTTCCAGCTGGCCTTGTTCCTCTACTTGTGCGTTTATTTGCTTGTATTCCTCCAAGTAGTTTTTTACAAAATCTGCCGCCTCTGCTGATGCACATTTTTCCCAGACTTGACTTTCATATTCCTGCTATGCCAAATTGACCAGCAAACCACCAATCCCATTTCCAAACTCTCTACATCATCCTTTCCTGTTATTCTTTTCAGCCATCCTCTTTGATTTCCTTGGTCCACAGCTTTCCATTTATCTGGCATTAAGGTACAATCCTATACTGCTTTAGCTTGCTCACACTCCCATATCGCATGGATAACCGTTTCCTCCTCTTTCCCATATCTCCTGCATACTGGGTCAACGTCATTGTGTCTTCTTCTTAGGTTGTTGAAGACTGGTAGAAAACCATTATTTAGTTTCCAATCCAAGATCCAGACTTCGTTTGGGGTTTTTGTCCCCTACAATTTTTTCCAGAAAATCTTTTCCTTTCCACTGCATGGTTCTTCCCTTTGGTTTCCTACCACCCCCATTCCTGCACATAGAAAACGGTAGGCACTTCTAACCGTGAATGTTCCATTTCTCTCTAGGCTCCAGGTGAAAGTGGCCTCATGTTGGCCACTGCTTAATGGGATAGCACATATTAGCTCCGTTTTTTTCCCAGAAAAGGTTTTATGAATAACATATTTATCCCACCTTCCTGTGCCATGATCAATCAAATCAGCCACCAATTCAACTCTGTCTACTAAACTGTGAACTCCAACGCTTGAACTTACTGTTCTATTTATAGGTAACCATCTATCTTCTCATAATTTAATCTTCCTCTATTTCCTACCCTCCAAACCACACCAGCTTTCAACACTTCTTAAACTTACCATATGCGTGTCCACATGTAGGACGGGCAGAGGCCAATTGTAGCTTCCAAATAGGACTTGTTTGGAAAGTACTTTGCGCTTATGACTTTGTATGCCAACGACTCATTATTCATTTGCAGTCTCCATGCCTGTTTAGCCAGAAGGGCTCGATTAAAAAGTTCAAACTCTCTGAACCCAATCCCTCCCACACCCTTGCTGTGGCACATTTTCCTCCATTCCAACCAATGCAATCCCTTCCCCTCCCTATTTGATCTCCACCAATAATTACTAATCAAACTATTAAGCTCCTGGCATACGCTTTTTGGGAAGAAAAAACATCCCACTGTACATGATGGGATAGCTTGAAGAATTGCCTTGATGAAAATTTCCTTCCCCCCATATGATAGCATTCGATTACTCCATACACCTATCTTTGACCGAATCTTGTTCTTGATATTTCTGAAAGCTCTCTTCTTGTTCTTACCCACCAGTGTAGGTAGTCCCAAATATTTTTCTAGACTGCTTGTTACTTGAATCGTAAGCCTTTGTTTTACGTCCTCCCTACATGCCTCCCCAGTATTGCTGCCGAAGAATAATAAGGTCTTTTCGAGATTAACTTGTTGGCCTGAACCACATTCATACCTCTGTAACAAGTTCCTCACTCGTTCGCATTCGCCCTAATTAGCTTTAATAAATAGAAGGCTATCGTCTGTGAAAAACAAGTGGTTGATTCTGGGCCCATTATTACTGGCATACACCCCCATTAATCAGCCTTTCCCTTTGGTAATTCGTCAGCATTGCAAGAAATCCTTTGGTACACAACAGAAATAAATTAATATGGTGATAGAGGGTCGCCTTGCCTTAAGCTTCGCTCAGGATAAAACCTGTCTGCGATATCACCATTCACAATTATAGAGAAAGAGACCTAAGTAAACACATTTCATTATTAGAGACACCCACTAATTGTGAAAACCCAATTTCCTTATAATAGCATCAAGAAATATCCATTCCACGGAATCATACGCATTACTCATATCAAGTTTGATAGCTACAAAACCCTCTCTACCTGACCGTTTATGCATAAGTTTGTAGAGGCGTTCATATGCGATGAGTGCATTATCAGTGATCAATCGCCTAGGCATGAAGGCACTTTGGTTTTCACTCACACAGTAAAGCAAAACTTTTTAAGCCTATTAGCCAATGTTTTGGCTATAATTTTATGCACCACATTACAAAGGCTGATAGGCTTATAGCTAGTAATACTCGGGTTTTTCACTTTAGGAATAAGAGTGATTTATATGTTGATAATTTAGAATATTGTGCATCTCACATTAGATATAAAGATTTAATTATTTATAAATAAAATTAATTTTAATATTAATTTTATTTATATTTTAAGTAATTATGTTTGAACAGAAATAATTATCATATAACAAATGATTATAATTATTTGAATATAAATAAATTATTATTTATAAAGATCATAATTATACAAAAAATCATAATCATCTGAATAAAAATTTATGTTTATTTATTTATTATAAATAAATCTTTCAATACAATTAATTTGAAACTTTATTATATCCTAAAGATATAATTGCTTTTAAAAAATGTTCTTCATGCCTTAAAGTTAAAATTTTTTTTCATTATTATTTTTCTTTTATTTATTTTTTTAATAATTTAAAAGTAATTATGAAAAATTCATATTTCACTTAAAGAAGATTAAAAAAAAATAAAAAAGTTAGGCAAATAGCTACGTTTCGTGTACAGAATAAAACAAATATTCCCTCCAAGAAGGAAAAGACACTGTTTGAGGGCAAAAAGAAGTCCAAAGGTATCAAAAATACTGGACTAATTGCTGATTCGATGAAAGAAAGTTTGAGACTCGATGTGGGTACAACACCTAAAGATACGACTGGTTCTAGTTAGGGTTTTTCTTCTAAAAAAAAAAAAAAGATTCATAAGTTGCAAAAGGATATTAATAAGGTCCGAGATAATCATAGAGATGCATTGGAAACAAAATCCGAACAAAAACATGACCAAATGGAGCTGTCAATGAGGCATGTTTAGAATAAAAAAAATTCTGGTCCAATGAATTTTGAGACGGAGCAGAGTGGCTATTTGGATAAATTGAAGGAAACATTTAGTGGTAGAACAGTTGATAACCAGCTGTTGGGAGTGGATGCTCCAGGTATGGTTCCTCACATCAATGATAAGATACTTGCCTCTCAGACAGTAGCACCAGCACCAGAAGCAACTGCTTCTTTAGTTATACAAGAAAATTGGGTTCAGTGTGATCGTTGTCACAAGTGGCTACTTTTGCCTTTTGATACTAGACCCAAACAACCCCCTGAGAAGTGGTTGTGTAGCATGCTTAACTGGCTGCCTAGAATGAACCGGAGTGACATTGGTGAGGATGAGACAAGAAAAGCTCTCAATGCATTATACCAGGTTCTAGTTGCTGAAAATCAAAATAACTCAAAATCATGCAAATGGAGCTACATCATTAGTTACTTCTGCTCATCTTCAGCTTCTTGATCAGAACAACTCTAGTTTCAGTTCTCAGGTCTCGCATATTAGAGGGAAGAAGAAACATGGCCTGAAGGAGGTGCAGAAGGCTGGTAGCAATGGCCTGAGACAGATTTCAAACACTAAAATAAAATTACAGCAGGAATATTTGAAAAATAGGAGCTTAAGTGACATGACCCAGTTCCCTGTTGAATCAAATCTCAAGAATAAATCCACTTTCGAACAGAAAAAAAAAAACATTCAATTGGTGGTGTAACCAAGCAAGCAAAAAAAAAAAAAAAGAAAAACAAGACGGAGTGTCGTCTATATGCATGTGAAGGTTCAAAGAAAACCAAAAAAGAAGTTATATACACTACTGATAAGCATTACAGTTCTAACTTGGACCCCAGAAGGGTGGGTTTTAGTTCAAGCATTGGCTTGCTAACTCAAGCAAATGGAAGAACTGTGCCGAATTATAATGAGTGCTCTAATTCTGGGGATGTAAAGCATGATATGAAAGAAGAATCAGCAGTTATTGTAAAGAAACTTGTGGATCAAACTGAGACCTCATCAGATGGTGGGTTATTAGACATGAGAATATGTGATAAAAGGGCTTCTGTGAAGAAAAAGAAATTAGAGGATAGGCAGGACAGTCAAAATGGTCATGATATTTTTATGAAAGAAGAAAGTAGTGAGAGTAGATATAAGAATGAAAAGAAGTCACGAGTTTCAAAGATTGAAGAAAGCAGCCCCATAGATAAGATGGTGATGGTACGTCAAACAGGAAAAGTATGGATGATTCTATTGGTGGCATTGAAGAAGTCAAAAGTATTGGTAGAAACCAACAACCAAGTAAACTCAAGAAGAGTCTTCATCTAAAAAAAAAACTTTGGATGGCCTTGATTCATCGAGAAAAGATTCTAGAACTGGACAAATTTTGATGGCCGCAACTTATAGCTCTTCAACGATTTTTGGTTCTCGTAAAGCCAGAGCAAACTTTGAAGAAGCAAGGGGTTCACCAGTTGAATCCGTTTCTTCATCTCCCATAAAGACCTTATATCCAAAAAAGCTTGCATCGACCATAGGGGATAGTCCACGGAAGGATGATGCTGTAAATAGTAGCATTCCTCTAACTGGCAGTTTTAGAAGACAGCTATATCTAATTCAGTGAATGTTGCTGACTCTATAGAAGCCACTGCAAGGGCATGTGATGTTTCTGTGGAAGGTAATCAGAATGCATTAAGAGGTAGGTTATTTTCCTCTGACTCTGCAAAGGATGATTCTTTGGAGTCAATATTCGGAAGGAATAGAACTAGTGGCTAGAAAAAGAAGTAGGTTAAGCAGAGTAGTTCAGTTGAAAAGGGTTGGGAATAGAGTGTCGTAAATTCCCATAAGAATGCTTTGCTTTGCTTGACCATGGGGACAATGTTGGGAGCAAATGTTACCAAATTTTGCCTCTATAAAATGTAAAGAACATTCGGTGGGTATGGCTCATTTTTACCTACTTATGAACAGTCTCTTCCAAGATTATCATGTTCAAAGACACCGCAGAGAAACTTCACCACACCAAGGTCTACTAACAATTTATCTACGGAGGTACATGGACAATATCCTTACTATGGTTGTCATGCCCCGAGACTAAGACGCAACACGATTGTATTACTTAAAAAAAATCTTAAAGTAGTACGAAGCCTTCTTTTTTAATCATTCTAAAATTCTTCAAGAGAATAATTTATTAAATAAAATTTATATCTTTAATCCAACTGATGATACATCTTTACGTATCTAAATACAAACCATATAAAATACAAAACTGCCTCTTAAAATCTCATTGGCCAACATATTCTCCGACGATTAAGTAATCTTACCCATTTCATCTTTTAACTTCACATAAGACTAATCAAATTTATCACTTAGTCATCTGTAAAGAAAAAGTAAAAAGGGAATGAGCAAATCACAGCTTAGTAAGTATAGGCTCACACACACCTTACCAAATCAAGCATCGTTTTCTTACACATCATATAGATCATTTAAAACATTCATTAAATCATAATATCAAAACAATTCAAGATCATCGTTTTGTCAAATATTTCATAAATTCATAAATCAATGTCAAAATATAACACTTTATAAATCATTGCAAAATATGTTATCATTCAAATATCATAATCAAATCAAATCATGGATCAACCATTAAAAATCATTGTAAATCATCATCATCATAAATCACCATTATCATTGGTTTATTGTTAGCTACAATCACTGCTATAACCCGTGACATTGGCCATATCGACAATTTCATCATCATGATCATTGCTAACTATTATAATCCGCTAGCGAAGGCCTTATATAACTACTATTACCCGTTAGCCAGGGTCATATGATCATGTCTTTGCTAACTACTATTACACATTAGCCAGGATCGTAGAACTAATTCTGGTGTCGATGATCCCACTTCCCAAGGATATAAAAACATAGCCATCACAAAATCGTTCTTTAAACATAAATCATTTTCTCATTTCATTCATAAGCATGATCCATCATTTTGTATAGAGAAACAAAAAATAATCATATGTTTGATCCTATTTTCATAAATCGAAAATAATGAAATACAATATTCATTCATTTATAAACATACATATATACATAGATTTGAAAACAAGTAAAGTGTGTGAGATTCTTCTTACCTCCATTTGATTCCACCACTTAGTTTTTTCCCCAAAATAATTAATGGCCTATCCAAGATCATTTCAACATATTAGAATTTAATCAACCCTTTTTGAGACCATTTATACAAAAATCAACTAAGTTACACAAAGGGTTAACTTAACTAATTAATACTGGCAGCCTTACCTCTTTTCATTAAAACAGTCATATCTCAATATATCCAAATCGGAATCATGATCTCTTTAATGCGTTAGAAACTAGACTTGATAAGCTTTTTAACCATATATGGCACACCTCGTAATTCCTTGTAGATTAATTATAACAATTTTTGAAATCCACGTCATATACCGCTGCCAAACAGCCTGTATATCTTCTAATAAAAATTATATATTTATTCATAGAAAACTCCAAATTCAATTCCGCTTATTTGATTGGAAAGTAGACTCAATAAGCTTTCTAAACATATATGGCTTAATCTGTAAATCCTTGTATACAAATTAAGAAGAATTTTTAAATTCAACCCTGATACTACTATTTTACAGCCTATATATCCTTAAGTTAAAATTAGACAACTCTTCATAGAAAACTCGGATTTGACTTTCGTTTATTTCATTAGAAACTAGATTCAACATGCTTTCCAATGATATATAATAATCATAGCAATAATCCATCCATTAATACAAAATTTTATTTTAATTTATTATTATAGATCACAACATCTCATCCAAAAATAAAATTTCTTCTTTAATCTTTAAAAACTAAAATCCTTACTTTCAGCCTTCAAATTCCATTCAATAATCATCAATAAATCTTAAGAACATGAAATAAACAAAACCCAGTAATTTACCCAAATAGATCATGAAGATTAATGAAAGATTTCTTGATTTTTCTTGGTTTTGCTCTCAAAACTTCAACTCTAAATACTAGCAATCAACTTGATATTTCTTTTCAAATAAAAAGAGGGCATGTACTCACCTTTAAGGGATTAACTTGATTGTAGCCTCTGATTGTGAATCTTCAACTTGATTTTTCATATTCTCTAACCCTAAGGAAGATGAGGAAAAAGAACTCTATTTTTTTTCTATTTCACAATAGTTAGGTTTTCTTTCATCTAATACTTTAGCCCTTTTTCATTTACTAAATAATGTCTTAATAAACTGATAGGCTTTAGTATTATTTGGGCTGGGGTATTACATTATTCCCTCCTTATAAGAAGTTTTATCCTCGAAACTTGATTTACATCCACATCTCATTCCTCTAGTTTTGAAATCATATCTCTTACCGTATGATTGTTTCATTAAACTTTGAAAAAAATAATCATCTTGCCTCAAAACTTGTTTTTTCTAATCAACCATTCAAAAAAAAATATATTTCAATATATGAAAACTCATATCATCTTGAATTTCTAAATACTCATATCCAATCACATAGCGTCTACTAAGATATTCTGTTAACATAGATTCATCATATACACTAAACATCAGATGTGACAATTTTCTTTATTTTAAACTTTTTTTTTCACTTTTTCAAGAACTTCAAATGTCTTTACAATGCAAACTTAACCTTTCTTACTTTATAATCCTCGTAATGAGTACAAATGATTGACCACTTGAAGCAATAAATCATATCTTCAAATTCTGGTATAATTCTCGTGCTTACTTTAAATTATTACTTAATCAACCAAAATTTGTCATCCATTTGTTTCATAAATTTAATAAATAAAAGTTTTTCTTCTTTGTCCTTATGCCAATAAGTCTAAGACTTAGATTTACTTCCATACAAAACCTCAAAATAACGAATCATTGAATGTTTATATTATGACTATCGTTATAAAATATTTCTCTTCAAGTCATGATATAAGCATTTCTTAAAAGAATGTCAATCTACGATAAAGCCTAAAAAATGAACGGAACATAAAATATTCTTGTCCAAAATCCATTAGTCCTTATTTATTAAAGATTCATCACTTTCTCAACTAATAATAGCACAACAATTTAGAACTTAAAATCAAATCAGGCTTCCACTGCGCACTCAGATATTTCTTTCTAATAAAATTCAAATAAATTAACTTTCATAACATTGTTTTGTAACAAGAAAAGCATGTGTCCGCAAAATTCCTTGTAATATGCTTTACACCACGTGTTCATAACCATAACAACCTTGAATAACAATATCAACAAATCATTTTGTCACTAAAAAGATATCACATAGAACTTTAAATTTTTTTTTCTTTTTCACCAACAACATAAAATTTTCTATCAATTAACCACTAGAATACATATGACATGAATGCAATAGATCATATCCATAAATTTATACCATATAAATTCAAACATAAATCTTTGGTTACCTAAGTTGTCTCCAATTTTGAATATTGTTCTTTCTAATATACCAATTATCATATAACAATTGATTCTTCATAATCCCCACAAATATCATAATGTCTCAAATTCTCTTTTTACCAAATATATTGCTATCATCTTCATGTCAAAGTTAAAAACTATGCATCATAATCCATAAAAAAAAAAAAAAATTCTTTTATAAAGTTTGAACCAATAAAAACTCCAAGCACTTGAATTCACACCAAAAGTATAATTATGAACAATAGCCAAATGTATCACATTATTTTAGAAGTTCTATCAAACTTCTTTAAAATTGAATAGATGCTCAGCATCACCAAGTACACACAAAATCATCACTTATAAGATTTCAACCAATCTTTTGCCCTTGTAAAATTCAAACAATCATTTGCACTTGTAAGATTTTAAACAATCATTCTTAACCAAAACATGTATATTTTTTTGTAAATTGATTACTCCTTTAAAATCATCTTCTTTATTAAATCATCTAGATAACCACAATTTTAATTCCTTGCTAAGTACGCAACCCTATACCATAATAAGCCATGTTCTCCATAAATATAAAATTCGAAGGAATCTAATAATATACTTCAATTAAAAACTATAACCACAAATTAATCACTTTAGCCATTAAAAATATCAGTACACCTCAAATAGGAATTTAATGATCAAACTTTAAATTAACTAAATAAACATTCAACTCGCATGATCAAACCTTAAATACTTTCTTAATAAAAATGTAGAACCAAATCAAGTGAACATCCTTCTTTACGTATATAAAGCTATTTACCACAATTATCACATTTTGGACTAAATCCATTAAGATAAATTCTCAAACATTATAACCCATAAATAATTACACAAAGAATCTATTGAATCATTGATACTTCAAAATTCATTGAAACTTTAACTATTCCAAAATTCATCGAATCATTTATTTGTACTTACCACTATAGTCTATGGATCAAAGTTATATCCTTAAAAAATTATCACATTATTCAGAAGTCATCATCTAATTATTAAAAATCTTCACATAATATATAGATTGTAATTATACTCATAAATATCTCTTTCAATCTAAGGATAATAAACTATATTCTTTGAAAATCACCGTTAATCTACTTATCATAAATTAACTTCTTAAAAATCTCCAAAAATTATAATCATAGTTCTTAAAAAATCTTTAAAATCATATTATAAGCGCTTTAACATCTCACATAGTTTAAGGATCATAACCTGAACTCTTAAAAAATCTCCAAGAAACATAACTTAAGCTTTTAAAGAAAATCTTAACACAATCTACAAATCATAATCTACCTTTTAAAATTCTTCAAAAATCGTAACTTAAGCTCTGATACCACTTTTGTCACTCTCCGAGACCAAGACGCAACACGATCGTATTACTTTGAAGAAAACTCCAAAGTAATATGAAACCTTCTTTCTTAATCATTCTAAAATTCTTCAATAAAATAATCTACGAAGTAAAATTCATATCTTTAATCCAACTAATGATACATCTTTATGTATCCAAAAACAAACCATATAAAATACAAAACTGCCTCTTAAAATCTCATTGGCCAACATATTCTTCGATGATTAAGTAATCTTACCCATTTCATCTTTTAACTTCACACAAGACTAATCAAACTTATCATTTCGTCATCTGAAAAGAAAAAGTAAAAAGAGAATGAGTAAACCACAGCTCAGTAAGTATAGTCTCACACACACCTTACCAGATCAAGCATCATTTTTTTACACATCATATAGATCATTTAAAACATTCATCAAATCATAATATCAAAATATTTCAAGATCATCGTTTTGTCAAATATTTCATAAATTCATAAATCAATGTCAAAATATGACACTTCATAAATCATTATAAAATATGCTATCATTCAAATATCATAATCAAACCAAATCATGGATCAACCATTAAAAATCATCGTAAATCATCATCATCATAAATCATCATTATCATTGGTTTATCATTAGCTACGGTCACTGCTATAACCCGTGACATTGATCGTATCGATAATTTCATCATCATGATCATTGCTAACTATTATAACCCTCTAGCAAAGGTCTTATGCTAACTACTATTACCCGTTAGCCAAGGTCATATGATCATGTCTTTGCTAACTACTATTACCTGTTAGCTAGGGTCATAGAACTAGTTCTGGTGTCGATGATCCCACTTTTCAAGGATGTAAAAACGTAGTCATCACAAAATCGTTCTTTAAACATAAATTATTTTTTCATTTCATTCATAAGCATGATCCATCATTTATATAGAGAAACAAAAAATAATTATATTTTTGATCCTATTTTCATACATAAAAAATAATGAAATACAATATTCATTCATTTATAAACATACATATATACATAGATTTGAAAACAAGCAAAGTGTGTGAGATTCTTCTTACCTCAATTCGATTCCACAACTTAGTTTTTTCTCCAAAATAATTAATGGCCTATCCAAGATCATTTCAACATATCAAAATTTAATCAACCCTTTTTGAGACCATTTATACAAAAATCAACTAAGTTACACCAAGGGTTAATTTAACTAATTAATACTGGTAGCTAACTTCTTTTCATTAAAATAGTCATAACTCAATGTATCCAAATCGTAATTATGATCTCTTTAATGCGTTAGAAACTAGACTTGATAAGCTTTCTAATCAATCATGGCACACATCGTAATTCCTTGTAGACTAATTATAACAATTTTTGAAATTTACTCATATACTGCTGCCAAACAGTCTGTATATCTTCTAATAAAAATTATATATTTATTCACAGGAAACTCCAAATTCAATTCTGCTTGTTTCATTGAAAAGTAAACTCAATAAGCTTTCCAAACATATATGGCTTAATCTGTAAATCCTTGTATACAAATTAAGAAGAATTTTGTAATTTAACCCTGATGCTGTTGTTTTACACCCTGTATATCCTTAAGTTAAAATTAGACAACTCTTCATAAAAAACTCGAATTTGACTTTCGTTTATTTCATTACAAACTAGATTCAACATGATTTCCAATGATATATAATAATCATAGCAATAATCTATCCATTAATACAAAATTCTATTTTAATTCATTATTACATATTACAACATCTCATCCAAAAATAGAATTTCTCCTTCAATCTTTAAAAACTAAAATCCTTACTTTTAGCCTTCAAATTCCATTCAATAATCATCAATAAATCTTAAAAACATGAAATAAAAAAAGCCCAGTAATTTACCCAAATAGATCATGAAGATTAATGAAAGATTTCATGATTTTTCTTGGTTTTGTTCTCAAAACTTCAGCTCCAAATAATAGCAATCAACTTGATATTTCTTTTCAAATAAAAAGAGGGCATGTACTCACTTTTAAGGGATTAACTTGATTGTAGCCTCTGATTGTGAATCTTCAACTTGATTTTTTATATTCTCTAACCCTAAGAAAGATGAAGAAGAAGAACTCTATTTTCTTTCTATTTCACGATAGTTAGGTTTTTTTTCATCTAATACTTCAGTCTTTTTTTATTTACTAAATAATGTCTTAATAAACTGATGGGCTTTAGTATTAACCTAGCCCAATTGTTATTTGGGCTAGGGTATTATAATAGTTCTTTTGGAAAAAGATGTCTATAGCTATTGCATAGACAGGTTATGAAATTCTAGTTTACTTGAGTGCTGTGGATTGTGTTACCATGCATGGTGCATCTCTAAATTTGAAAGCTCCTCCAAATGCACCCCTAACTGAAAGACCTGAAAACTCTTTCTGCCCAAGCCGTAATATAATAAAATTTTTAAAGTATATTTACTTTGGAAGCCATAAGTGATTCAAAGATCTTGTGAATTTGAAAGCTTTTATAATAGCAAAAAGAATGTTATTTGATCTATTTTGGTGATTAAAATGGTTTTGTTCATGGTAATAAAAAATTATTAATAGTATCCATAATGAAATAAATTTATATAAATATTTATAAATTGACATAAAAGTCTTAAAAGAAGGCTATGGGAGCATTATTATATTTAAAATCTGTTTATTGATGTAAACTCTTATATTTAGTTAAAATATAAAAGTTTTAGAATTTTTATTAAAATATTAAGATATCAGCTAGTTATCTTTCACTAAACGTGAATTTGAAGGGCTCCTACTTAAAAAAAATCACTAAATAGTGAAAAGATAAATTAAATGGTAATTTGATTAAGTATGTATGATATCTTGATAATTGAATGAGATATTCTTTAATAAAAGAATGCATACTTGCATATAATGGGGGTGATAAAAATCAAAAGAAACAAAAATTATCACCATAGTGTTGTAAGATTTTAATATAATTTTATGAGCAAATTATACAAGCTAATAAGTTTAAACACTTATTAAAGTCATAAAAAAGGTCTTTAAAAATCTTAAAAGACTAAAATTGTTTCGTTTATTCATTGAGTTAATCTAATTGTATTAGAAGTATAATTATATTAAAAATGTATAAAAGTATGAAAATAAAATGGTTGGAATTAATAAATATAAAGATGTAGCCACAACCAAAACTAACTATTTCTTAAAATGATAAGAATGAGACAACAATGACTAGAGCATATAAATGATATACAAAATGAAAAGTTTAGATATATTAGCCTGAAGTGATCATATTAGAGATTTAATCTTAAGTGGGAGAATTTTCAAAAAAGAAAATTGAATTCCAAAATATTTGGTTAATAGTACTACAAGTAGAATGGATTTAAACCCTTACTATTAGAAACCAATAATGAGAATCCAACTTTGAATTAGTAACTTCTAATTACAAAGTTTACTGGGTAAAAATAAATTATTGTTATGTGTCTTTTAAACACTAGTAAAATCTATTCAAATTTTAAAAATTAGTGTGATCTATTGTGTGGAGATGATGAGTTTTTATACTCTTAATGGAGTTTTAAATATCTAAAGCAATGGAGACATAATAAAAACTCTACTTATATAAACATAAAAGTGGTGCCACTTCAATAAGAAGAATTGAGGTCTCTCTTATAAATATTTTATGAATAGGATAAGCACATGACATAATAATGCTAAAAACGGTTATAAATTTTTGATAGAAGAATAAATAAGTATTATATGTGTTTTATTTTCAATTCTAACACTAGGAGTTAAGGTTTAATCTACTGATACCATCAACTTCGTTAAAATTCTAAGATATATCCACTAATTGAAGGTTTAAATTAAGAGATACTTTCTTATATTCATAATATTTATTTGTGTGAAAAGTAAAAATTAAGCACCAACATTCTAAACTAGTGAGAGATTGTTAGTAATTTAGAATGTAATGCATCTCACATTAGATAGAAAGATTTAATTATTTATAAATAAAATTAATTTTTGTATTAATTTTATTCATATTTCAAATAATTATATTTGAATAGAAAAATTATCATATGACAAATAGTCATAACTATTTGAATATAAATAAATTATTATTCATAAAAATCATAACTATACAGAATGTCATAATCATTTGAATAAAAATTTATGTTTGTTTATTCATTATTAATAAATCTTTTAATATAATCATTTTTATTATTTTTTATTGCAAAATTTAAGATTTTATTATATTTCGAAAGCATAATTATCTTTAATAAAATATTTTTTATGCCTCAAAATCAAAAATTTTTTTTATTATTCCTCTCTTTTTATTTATTTTTTCTAATAATATGTGTTATTAAACTCCGCAATACTCCCTCCACCGTTCGGACACGACAGACACAAATTAACGACATTCTAACCTACAACACTCCAGTATTTCTAGTAGAAAAGTGCAGGCATACCATCTAGCCTGGGGCTTCTTATTTAGGCCTCGTCCTCAAACCGTGTGCCTTCCTCATCTTCAAGTCCACGGATAACGTTAATCCTTTTCCTGGCCGAAGATTAAGAACGAAAAATTTATGTATTTTTGTCGCCCTCCTTAAGAAGTGAAATCCTCGACTGCTGGGCCTAATAAATTTCCTCTCATTCTACTACTTCATTAAGTTTTTCTTGTAGGGCCCATGCTTCCATGATCGTGTCTGCATCTTGATTTTTGCACTTAATATTTTCGTAGATTCTTGATAAAGCCTTTACTGTACGGTGCAACACCCTGTTCGAGGACCTATGCCTCATCTCAAGTCGTTTCCTGATGCTTTCCAGTTTCTCGCTAAGACTACCATCCCTACACTTCTCCATGCATTCTTGAATATATACAACTACAGTCTTTATCTCTTGCTCAAGAAGCTTCAAAATGGAAGCGTATCTTCGCAGTGTCCATAAGTATTGGATTATAATGCGAGACTGGACTCACCATATTCATCACTGTATACTCAAGAAATAAACTTGACCACTGCATAGCCCTCAAGACTCAATCAAGCCGTTCTCATATCATTGACTCTGCATCCATTCCAAGTTCCCAAATATACAACACCCCCTCAAAATCGAGATCTTTAAGTCCTGTTTCAATCAGAGTTTTACCGAATGCATCCATTAAGCTTTCAGCCCTCATGCATCCCCCTACCTTCTCTGCATCCCAAAGAATTTCATTAAAATCACCAAGACATAACCACTGTAAAAAAGACTCACTAGCTAGTTGTTTCACTAACTGCCATGTTCGGTGTCTCATATGGGTTTTGGTTCTCCATAAAAACCTGTGATCCTCCATTTTTTATTCTCCCTATAAGTGAATTCCATATCGATATGATTCTTCGAAAAGCTATGCAACTTAAGATCATATCCCTCCCTTCACATCACTCCTAAACGCCACTTATCCCCTCAGGTTCTACTCCAAAAAGAGAACCCATTCTACATTTTCTTTGTATTATATCCAATTCTGTAATACGCAACAGTGTTTCACTAAGGAACACTGCGTTGGGATCTTTCTTCTTCACTGACCTGTGAAATTCTCGAACTGCCCGTGGGTTTCTAAGCCTACGGCAGTTCCAAGCAGGTGTTTTCATTATTTCCGGCGGGGCTAGTAACCAGCCTTCGTCAATATAAGATCAATCCTGTCATGGTCTGGTCTTGAATTCTTACTTTTTTTCTGTGGTCCTTCATCAATCCTAGGCGTAATGCCAGCTCTTTCAGGTAGACTCATTTTCTCTCCTGTGATAGTTGGATATATTTGTTGACCGTGGCAGGGTGCTCTTGCTAACTTCTTCCACTTCGTCTTTGGCAGGGTGTTCACATGCATGTTAAAACAGCACGACTCTTTACCCTTAGATCAAAGTTGTAATTTTTTTCTTTCAATAATGGCTCAAAATTAAAAGATACATTAACATTGCCCCTGGCCGCTCTTGAAAAGGTTAAAGGCTTAACCCAAAAAAGGTTTAACCCAACAACATTTCCATAGCCCTCTAATTTGGCTTCAACTGGAGAGAAAAATACACCTACGTTGTCCAAGGAAAAAGCTCTGCAGAGCGAATCCATCACGCAAGTTATAATTTGTAATTTGTAAAATGCTTTAATTATAATCTGTAGCCTTTTCCATATCACTTCAGATAATTGTCTTCATCAAAAGAAATTTTTCGTCTGCGGCTTAATTAGCTTCTTCCCAACGTACTAAGGGCTATTGGACATCACAAGATAGAAACTTCGATGCTTGCATAGGCTTTTGAAAACCATATCAAAATGTTGGCCTTGAATCTAGGAACCGTCGTAACAATAATTATCGTCTACAGGAATTTGCTACATTGACCTAAACTACAAAAAAAGAAAATCACTTAAACTCCAAAAATAATTCTAAAAAGAGTTGTAACTAATCAATTTTTTTTAATTACGAATCAAATTTCAATATCATTGAAGTAACTGGTTTTTAATATATTTTACGTTACCAATTGCTTAGGAGGTAGAAAGTGGACCAATGGGGTGCTCTTAGCCCAAAGCTTCGTTAAAATGCATTGAACAAACAAAATTAGGCTGAACCGAAGATGGCTTTTGCTTTCCTTTCCTAGTTTCCCTCCTCAATTTAGACCCAACTGGATATAGAGAGTATAAAACATGTCAAGTAGGGGTGTGCATAATTAAGTTGAAATGGAATTGTTTTTGTAATTCTCTTGCTGACCAAAAATATTTTAGTTGGTTATCCAAAGAGTTGTTTCTACAAATATTTGGTAATTCGGCTCGGTATAATGAAATTTAATCGAATTGAATGGAGACAAAGACTTCGCATGCGGATTTTTTTTTCTCGTGTCCTTTTAAAAAAATAGACTTTTTTATTTTCCGTTGAAGTCAACTTTCGTCTCACCAAATCTTGTTTAACTCTAAAATTTTTATTGCCTTTCTCCCTCTCTGTTACTTCTCTCTCATTCTCACGTCCCCAAGGAAGCTACAGTCTGAACTAGTCCCTCTTTCCTTGTGCTCTTTTATTTAGCGTGTTACTTTTCAACTCAAAACCTTTCCTTCATGCACGTTAATTTGTGATAGTTAAAATGTGATACATTTGGATAAAAAATTTAATTATTGATAAATAAAATTAATTTTTGAATTAATTTTATTTATATTTTAAATAATTATTTTTGAATAAAAATAATTATTATATTACAAATTATCATAACTATTTAAATATATATAGATTATTATTTATGAAGATTATAATTATACAAAAAGTTATAATCATTTGAATAAAAGTTTATTTTTGTTCATTTATTATAAATAGATCTTTCAATATAATTATTTTTATTATTTTTAATTGAAGAGTTTGAGATTTTATTGTATTTTAGAGGTATAATTACTTTTAAGAAAGTATTTTTCACACTTTAAAGCTAAAATTTATTTATTTATTTTTCTAATAATTTAAAGATAATTATGCAAAAATTTTTATATTTCATATTTATGGAGATGCAAGAGAAAGAAATTTAGAAATGCATAAGTGAAATCCAAATTCTTGAAATAATTATGGACAAAGAGAAATAATTCTATATTGTGATATTAGATAAGTTTTTATTTAATTGTTATTCAAAGTCAATATGTCATTAATTCATTGTTTGATTCTGTAGCATGAATCCAATTTCATGATTGTTTTTCATGTTACTTGGGCTTTTGAAATTTATTAATTGCGCATTCCAAAAGTTTCATTGGAATGGATTTTTTAAAATTGTAGCTAGTAGTAGTATGAAATTAATAGGGTGAATTTATTGGCGTGATTTATTCGTGAAGTTTTATGTTATTATTTCAAACCGAAAGTTTAGCCAACAAATTGGGTAAAATGTGATATTCAAGTTTAAATGGAAAAGGCATATCATTAATAAAATTAAAGGTTATTGCTAATTATTGATAATTTGAAGGAAATCTACAAATGTCTTATTAGCCATGTTTATGGATTTGAAAAGTTTTATTTTGGAATGCCAAGAAGAAGATAACATGATTTGCAATTAAAACAATTTAAATAAAGTTTGTTTTAATGCAAATAGAGATTATAAATAATTGTAAGGATATATGGCATACTAGTCATGGACCCTTAATGCGTGGATTTGAGAATGATGTTCGCTTATAATAGTTTTAATCCTTGAAATTGATCACTAAATGAATTATCTATAAAGAATGTGGTATGACTCTTAAATGAATACTAATTTTGATAAGTTTGAAAATTATTTATTTATAAATAATACACAAATAGTTATTCTTTGTGGTCTTTGCATAAAAGTGATATTTGTTTAATTTTATTTGATAACAATTATGGCTTGTATAAATGATCTACATCTCATGATTTTAGTTTTGATATAGTAAAAGTATTAAATTATATCTACTTTGAAAGCCATGAGTAATTAAAAGTTTTTGTGGATATAAAAAAAAAATTAAATAGCAAAATGAATACTATTTTACCCATTTGGGTGATGGGCATGGTTTTTCTCATGGTGATAAATTGGTGAATGATGTCCATGATGAAATAGATTCATAAGTTTCCATGAGTTGATATGAAAGTTTCAAAAAGAGACTATAGAAAAAATGAGTATACTAAAAAAAATTGAGAGTGATTATATTTCACATTATTTTTATTAATGTATACTCTAATATTGAGTTTTAAAAAAAGTTTTAGAACTTTGATAAGAAGAAAATATTAAGATATACAATGTTTGCTAATTATCTTTCATTAAGAGTGAGTTTGGAGGCATCTTATTTTTAAAAAAAATCACTAAATAGTGAAAAGATAAATAAAATGGCAACTTAATTAAGCATAAATGATATCTTGATAATTTAATGAGACATTCCTTAATAAAAAAATGTATATTTGCACATGAAAAAGGTGATAAAAGTCAAAAGAAATAAAATTGCTACTATAGTGTTGTAAGATTTTAGTATAATTTTATAAGCAAATTATACAAGTTGATAAGTTTAGTACACTTACTAAAGTAAAATCATAAAAAAAAAAAAAACTTTATATATCTTAAAGAGATTAAAATGGTTTGGCTTATCCATTCAATTTATCTAATCTTACTAGAAGAATAATTGTCTTAAAATAGATAAAAGTATAAAAATAAATTGGTTGAAATTTTATATTAATGAGTATAGAGTCGTGGCCATAGTGAATATCATCTATTTTAAAAAAGAACAAGAATGAGACAATAATGTCTAGAGTATATAAATAATATGCAAAATGAAAAGTTGGAACATATTAGCCTAAAATGATTATATTAGATATTCAATCTTAAATGGGGTAATTACAATTAAAAAAAATTGAATTATAAGATATTTAGTTAGTAGTACTACAAGTAGAATGGACTTAAACCTTTACTATTAGACACCAATAATAGGAACCCAACTTTGAATTAGTAATCTCTGATTACAAAGTTTAATGGGTAAAAATAAATTATTATCATATGTCTCTTAAGTACAAGTAAAATCCATTCAAAATTTAAAAACTAGTGTGATCTAGTATGCGGAGAGGATGAGTTTTTATACTCTTAAGGAAATTTATTATTTAAATGTCTAAGAACTAAAAATATAATGAAAACTTTACCTATATAAACATAAAAGTGGTGCTGTTTTAATAAGAAGAATTTGAGTCTCTCTTATAAATGTTTATAAATAAAATAAGTACATGGCTATAATAGTGCTAAAGAGGTTATAAATCTCTGACAAAAGAATAAATAAGTATTATATGTGTTATATCTTCAATTCTAACACTAGCAGTGAATGTTTAATCTGTAGACACCAACTTCATTAAAATTTTAATATATATATATATATGTTAATTGAAGGTTTAAATTGAGAGATACTTTCTTGTATTTATAATATTTATTTGTATTAAAAGTTAAAGATTAAGCACCAACATTCCAAACTAGTTAAGGATTATTGATAGTTTAAAATGTAATGTACCCAATATTGGATAAAACGAGTTAATTTTTAATAAATAAAATTAATTTTTTTATTAATTTTATACATATTTTAAATCATTATGTTTGAACAAAAATAATTATTATATAACAAATGATTATTACTATTTGAATATAAATATATTATTATTTATGAATGTCATAATTATACAAAAGATCATAACCATTTAAATAAAAATTTATATCTTTTTATTTATTATAAATAAATCTTTTAATATATCAATTTTCACGATTTTTACTTAGAGAGTTTGTAGTTTTGTTATATTATAAAAGCATAATTACCTTTAAAAAAAATATTTTTCACACTTTAGAATCAAAATTTTTTTTTATTATTTCTATTCTCTTATTTATTTTTTCTAACACTAACACTAAACACAAAAACAAGAGTAAAGGAAAAGAGATGAAAAATATTGCTTCTAATTGATTATCCTATAGCAAAAATGGAGAACGTGTACAGTTGCCTGGAAATTACTTAAAGCAGGTGATTTTCGATTTTCCTTGTATCGAAAGCGCAAAATCCAGAAACGATTGGTACTATGAAAATTGATCACATTTGATACAACAAAAGAATAATACAAAAATTTCCCATGTTTTACTCTACAGCTTCGAACTTTTTCCATTACCATAACGCTAGGAGATTCATCAGGTTAAAAAACAATGAAAGTATAGGTTTAACCATATTCACAGGATAACCCGTCTGTGAGGAACACCTATTCTCTTTTTTTGATAAATTCTCTTAAGATAAAAATGCTGAAAATTTTCTGTGACCTTCTCCTATTTAAATTGAATGAAAATGAACACCTCAAATGGGATGTTTAACATAAATATCACGAGCCCAAGTTTCTTGAAGTGAGGTTGTCAACCTGGAATGTAATTTTCCAGCAATCAACTTGGAAAATGAAGACAGATAACTTTCTTGTCACAACTGCAAGGCATAAAACTGAATGGTTAAATCATCATTATTTTCATTGTAAACTATATAAACACTAGACTGACCCATTTTTATTTGCTATATTGCTCGGATCTTTTCTTAATTGGACTTAAAACCAGCTCATCCTCAACGGCAAAGTGCTCAAAAACATCCCCGGACCAGAACGTCTGTTCTTTCTTTTCTTAGACTTCAAGTAGAAAATTTTAATAAGCTGAATCTTTGGAACCTTTATGAATACAATTGTCTGCTTTACACGGACAGTATCAATAATATCTTTTGTTTCGCTTATTGTCCGAACCTAGGAAACAACAAAAATTCCCAACAGTGAAGAGCATTTGCTGGATAGTTTGGCGTAAAGTATTTCTCGTGCTTATATTTCGCCATATTTCAGTGTCTTATTCCAGAGAATTTAGCAATAAATCAATTCCATTTTGGACTTTGGCCTTCAAAAAGGTTACGGTCAATAAGCAATTTACCAGATTCCAATAAAAATAATGCTTTAATAACATAGGTACATTTTCTGTCAAACATCAGCAACCTACCATTTAAAAATGAGAAGTTCCTTGTTTGATTCACTGAAGGTTATATAACCAAAAATTGAACAATTTTAAAAGGCATGGTGTGGGTACTGCTAGTTGGTATACGGACTTGATGAAACTCTAGTGAACATTAAAGAATCCATGTCCGGCTATAGGTTTGAGCCATCCGTTTCTTACAAGTCTGAAGAGCACATCTCTAGCGAAAAGAAACTCAGGATTAGCGTTCAATCGAGACAAATTTCGTTTTAAGTCCTATGATCTTAAAGGGCCTAGGATTCTTGAACTAGGGAATTAATGACCACTGAGTTGTCGAAGCTGATCCTCAGCCAATTCTGATAAGAAAACGTCATTCATGTCTGCCAAAGTCGTGGCAATTACAGGGACTTGACTTGTGCAAAGCTAAGTCAATTGCTGAAGGCTGACGACTTGTACGTACTAGCCAGAGCGAACAGGCAGAAATTTCCTCGCCACAAATTGCACTTCCACGCGTAAGTTTGTGGAGGGGCTGGAAGCACTGAACTGTTTCAAAAGTAGGTCAGTGATAGACCCAAATTTTAAGGCTTCTGAATGTAAAACAATGGTTGTGGGGAATCATGAATTCATCAATGAAATGAACAAGCTAGTTGACTTCAAAACTATTGCCCCATTTCATCTTACAATTTCAGGTCAATATAATTAAACGCGGATGAGGATACGAAGTTTCCATGCCCGAAATTTGAAATAGCCAATAGGAACAGGTTTTAAAACCAGAGATGTTTTCGGTTAAGATGCGACTGGTGCTACTCCTTCCAATGGTTAAGGCTCATGTAGAAATTTGAATAAAATCCCGTCATAAATGTACCAATAATATTATCCTTGGTGCTCTAAGCCTGTAATCTCGCTCTTCACAGCACTATTAAGACAGTTTTTTTTATGAACAGGCCGTAATCCAATACGTCGTACGGTATAGGTGTGTTAAGTCTCACATCAAGTCTATCATATAATAAGAAGTAATTTTGAGGAATAGTACGTAAAATCTTAAATGTTGAAAAAAAAATAATTTTTAAAAAAATATGAATTTTTAAGAAAAGATAAATTTTTATAATATGAAATGTTAGATTTCTGTTTTTATTGAAAAAAACTCAGGTTATTTAATAAAATATTTTTATTGTAATATCTTTCACTTTATAATAAATACAATGTTTTTATTAAATATAAACAGTATTTACGATATTTGATTAAAATAATATGAAGTCAAATATTGACAAAAAATATATTTTTTAATCAAATACTATGTTTATAAATATAAAAATATGATTGTTGATATAAAGACAATAAAAAATTCATGAAAATTATAGTCATTGTATTTAAAAAATACTACAAAAAAATTCATAAATATTGCATTTTAAATCCTAAAAACAATGATGTTTATTAATGAAAAATGTCGTTGTTGTATTAAAAAAATCATAAAAAGATAATCCACAAATATTACATTTTAAATGCTAGAAACTTCAACATTTTATTTATAAAAAACCTCATTGTTGTATAAAAAATTTTCACAAAACAATAATCCATAAATATTAAGTTTCAAATCCTTGGAATGACGACATTTTGATCATGAAAAATGTTGTCATTATATTAAAAAAACAAAAAAAAAACCCACAAATATTGCATTTCAAATCCTAAAAACTATAACGTTTTATCCATGAAAAACATCGTTGTTGTATTAAAAATATTTCACAAAAAAATCCGTAATTACTATGTTTCAAATCCTAGAAATGCAATCTTCGAGAAAGAAATTATAAAAAAGTCATATTTGACATTAAACAAAAATAGTACTTAAATACTACATTTAGCTTTCAAGAAATGCAATATTTGTGTTTTATGTATAAAATCCAATAGAACCATTAAAACAACCTAACTTTGATTTTTGGTACCACACATGATAAACCCCAAACCCCAAAACCCTTGGCTTCTAATCCTTGCCATTTTCTAGCCATTGTTGTTGTTGTCACCACTGTTGTTCTGTTATTGTCGATTGAGGTAAAAATGTCATTTTTTTTTTTTTGCTTTCATTATTGGTGTCTTGTGTTGTTATGTTTTTTGCGTTTATGCTTTTGTGAACAATGTTGTGTATTTTTTTATGCTAATGTGATTTTTTTACCTTATGAATTTTTATTCTCTTGTGATTTTTTATGCCTTGTGAATTTTTTATGCTTTTGTGAACAATGCTGAACAATGCCTTGTGATTTTTTTTGCTAATGTGATTTTTTTTTTTGCCTTGTGAATTTTATTCTCTATTTTTTATACCTTGTAAATTTTTATGCCCTTGTGAACAATGTCGAGCAATGTCTTGTGATTTTTTATACTAACATGATTTTATTTGCCTAGTGAATTTTTGATCTCTTGTGATTTTTCATGCCTTTTGAATTCATATTACTTTAGTGAACAATGTCGAACAATGCCTTGTGATTTTTTATGCTAATGTAAAAGTTTGATCATATATTGAACATTGCCGAATCTTGGGAGTTCAATAAATAAAAAATATTGAAGAAATAACGTACAATATAAAAAATTTAATAATAATTGGTTAATTACATTAGGAAAAATGGTTTAGAAATTAGAAATTCAAGATAGGCTTTTTCTTTTGTACACTTATGTTATGCTCCTTTTTGGTGTGTATAGTCTTAATTTCTTTAACTAAATAATAAAAAAAAATTGTTTGACAAGATTATTTCATTCCATATATATTTGTATAGATTAGTTGATATTATAGCATTTGAAGAATAATTGTCTATCTCTACCGAACATGAAGAAGAACATTTAGTTGATACATCATTTTCAAAAAAAAAAAAATTAGGGGATGCTCTAATTTACTTGAAGCAACCGAAAAAAAAATATGTTGAGTTCAATGTGGATGGGCAACCTGTGTTAAGTGGTGCATCGAAAATGGCTAGTCATATTAGATGTCTCATCCAACAAACAATATCCATTAACTACAACAGTTGGAGAAACGTTCTAATAGATTCAAAAGACTGTATATGAGATTCAATTGTGATAAGTTATAATAATCAAATTGAAACTTATTGATCATTTATGTCTATTGTTTATGGAATCCAATTACGCTCCATTGTTCACATGTTTTAATTTATTCTTTATAAGAATGCTTTGATGTCACAATTGAATATAAAAAGGTTGTTTTGCAATCTACTGGGCTAAAATTTAAAGACTTTAAAAATAAATTAACAACAAATATATTTTACCTTATGTTGACAATGTTAAACTGTTGGTTTATACCTTAGCCACATATTAAGATATTATCAGTGATGCAAAGTGGACAAAGTTTGTTTCAGCTTATCTATCAAATGAATGCAGCGTATGCATAGTAATTTTTTTTTTTGTTTTTATAATACATTATTAAAGTTGAGATGTTTATTCATTTGTCATTAATTTTGTTTTTTGCAAAAAATAAAAGAAGCCCAACAAAAAATACAGTGCCTAAAAATAGTATAACCATCAAGCATCACATAAAGGGTATACAAATGTTAAGTATGAACTTGTAAGTATTTTTTACCAATTATTATACACATGGTTTTAGGATTTTGAAATTTATTTTATTTTGAAGTTTTCAACTTATATATCTATAGGATTTTAGGAAACATCCAGGTCATGCAACAAAATACCAAGACGGGATGTTAGGAAAAAAACACGTTTGTCAAATTTTGAAACGTATGAGGATGAAACAATTGAACAAATAATTAAGAAGATTGTAAGTTCATATCATATTTATATTTCATTTGCTACTTTACCATTTATGCATGTTAATATGTTGTATTTATTTATGTTTGCATATGTTTTAGGAAGATATTGCTATGAGATTCACATCTAGTGAAATTCAAATTGGTGGTGGTGAAGATGTGATGACATTATCTTTCGATTTAAAAAATAGACCTGATTGTGTTAGGGGATTGGGAGCTTTATTTCTTCAATAAATTATTTTAAAATTCAACTTAAACCTTGCATCTTCAAGTCTGTTGAATATTTATCCGTAATAAGCAACAAAATAAATGAATTGCTAAATTAGAGGTACAATTGACAGCAATGCAAACTAACATGATGGGTCAATCATTTACTGATAATGTTGGAAATGAATTCATGCATGAAGCTTTTAACCAATCTTCTTTTTTAGTAATACAAGTTCTAAACTTTTGTCATTTGATTATTTGATTTTTGTGAGTTGATTTTATATGAAAATAATTTATATTTATACGTAATAGGTTTTTCAGCCAAAGATGATCCTAAATCCACTTGCAAAATCTAATATGCATGTATTATCCAATTATGCGTGTCAACATTTACTAGGTGGATTGGTCATAAACATCGATATCGATGATGGACTATTTGATTATCTCTCGATGACTTGGATTAGGTAGGAGAAGATTTTTAAATTTTGTGAGATGATGAAAAATTTAGTTACTAAAATATCGGTGAACATGAAGTTAATTTATATATTCATTTAAATATATATATGAATATATTTTCATATATTATGTATAAAGGTAAGTTAATTATTTCTTTTTTATCATGTAGCCTCATTTACATATATTTGAAATGACTGATAGTTATAGATTTATTGATCCAAATCATATTAATACTGGTGTTGGCTCTATACATGCTCGTGCAAATGCGTTGACATCTGCAATAAAAAAAGAGTTCTAATACTTTATAGCACCTTAAAATCCTATGTATGTGTTCATTGTTTACTTTGTTAATTAGTTGATCATGTTTGATATACGAATTTTATAATTGTTACAAGCATTATATTCTAATATTGGAATCGATACTATGATTTGTAAAAGTTATTGGTAGTTGGTTGTCATTGAGTATGCAATATTTATGGTTTACCTTTTCAACTCAAAAAGAAAAAGGTCGAAGCCATCACCCGAGCTTGTTAATATAATAAAGAGATATTCATCTTTATTATGTAAAATAATTTATGTTATGTTTACAGTTTATTTATTAGTATAATTTATATTTACAAGTTCCATTGTGTTGTTTCAAGAGATTGACTATTTGTGACAAAAAAAAAAGTTAAATGGCTTACATTTCCATTAAGTTTATTTATAGTATTT
The DNA here is from genome assembly GCF_047325235.1 of Durio zibethinus. Lineage (NCBI taxonomy): Eukaryota > Viridiplantae > Streptophyta > Magnoliopsida > Malvales > Malvaceae > Durio > Durio zibethinus. The sequence continues at coordinate 12,152,264 of NC_143182.1, forward strand.
TCTTTAATTGTTTAGAGTTTAAAAACACTTTGACTACCCAATAATGATTTGTAGTTTCCTTGTCAACAAGGAACGATAGAATGTGTATATTATGTCATCTATTTCATAAAAAAGATCGTTATTAATGATCTTATAAGAACACCAACAAGGATGATATAATTTTAAACTACAGATACCTATTTCTATTTACCATAATTATGAAATGCAAATTGATTAACATTCATTCATATTTTTTTTGAAGTGGACTCAAAAGGAACAATTCATGTAAGAGAAAATTGATGAAGTCTATCATGAATGGTGTGACTACGTATCCAAATTTGCACACTGAAGACTGAGGACATTGAATCATTTTCATATTTTGGCTTATGTAAATTTGTAAATTAATGTATAGAACTCCAATTCATTGTACTTCATATGATACCATATTTTTTCAATAATACAATTCAAAATTGCTTAATTTATACAAGTGGTGCATTGTATCATATAACGAAGTCTAAATTGTATCATTTACACAAGTCCAAATTTGTTCTATTTATACAAATAAACACATTTCATTTATAATATCACATAAAGAAGTCTAAATTGTATCATTTACACAAGTCCAAATTTGTTTTATTTATACAAACCAACAAATTTTCATTTATAATTTATGTAAGTTTAATTACAAAATGCCAATGTAATTATAATATTGAAACAAATCAAATCATTAAGAATGTAATTACAAAATGACAATGTAATTATAATTACAAAACTAATATGATACATTACAATTTATAATTATAATATTAAAGCTGTTAACCATATCCATAACTGAAAATATATAACTTAACAATACAAAACATTATGATTGTTGTTAAGAATATAAATCATATATCTGTGTCATAGAGGAGAAAAGTTAAATGATGGTCAATAAGCATTACGTTTATACAATTGCTTTCGTATATAATTATTTCTATATTCATGTGATAATACGAAAAATAAATAAATTTTATAAGTATCTCTCGAGATATACTCACCAGCATAAAATATTTCATCTCGAGACAAACCATCTAATTACATTATTTCATTGAAAAGTGACATTTGCCCATTATTACTCTTGGCTTCTTTTTTGAAAATAAATGAAATGCTTTTGGTTTCGTTTGTTGCCTCACAATATGTAGCATTGATATTACCTATTTGCTTGATCAAATAATCTAATCCATCTCGCTTTTAGAACGCTTCTTGCCTCACAACGTCCTAGTCATAGTTAGATTACCATATAAGTTGAACCTTCGACTTGTTTATTCTCATGATTAGTGTTGGAATCATTCTCATGATAGCCAAAGTCAACATTTTTATTAGTATTAAATGATTCAAGCATCAGTTACTATTTCAATTTTTTGATCAATTGCTTTGTCTGATCTAAAAATTGTGACAAAATCATCCAAATGAATGAAATGTTTGTTTCTTAACCCTCTAGTATAACGGTGAATCTACACAAAAATTAAATTAAATAAGTATAAAATATTTTAATAAAAAATTAACAATCAAAATATCTTCTACGTTCGTGTTAAAGTACTTACCAAACCCACTCATAAAAAACAACATTGCAGTAATGACACATTTGTCCCGATCATTTGGTATGTAAAGTATTTAATATGATGCGTAAGAGAGATGTGGTTGCATGGAATACTATGATTTCGTAGCATGTAAAGACAGAGAGATATTTGGAAGCAGTTGTGGTGTTTAGGAATATGATGAAAACGGAGATAAGACTTAGTGCAGTCAGTTTTATTAATGTTTTCTCAGCTTTATCCGGTTTAGAGGATTATAATAATGCTGAAGTTCTTTATGGGATGCTTCTCAAGTTGGGTAGTGACTGTGTTGATGACTTGTTTGTTGTTAATTCGGCGATTTTCATGTTTGCAGAGCTTGGTTGCCTTGATTTTTCTGGGAAGATTTTTGACTGTTGCTCGGAGAGAAATATAGAGATTTGGAGCACTATGATTGGAGGGTATCTTCCAAACAATTCTCCAGTTGAAGGAATTAAGCTTTTTCTTCAAGCTATGGAATCGGAAACTGTTTTTTGATGATGTCACTTTTCTTTCTGTATTAAGTGCAGTTTCGCAGTTGCAGCAGTTGTACTTGGCGCAGCAGCTACATGCCTATATAAGTAAGAAGTTATGCAAATTGCCAGTCATCGTAGCCAATGCACTACTTGTTATCTATTCCAGGTGCAATTCAATCCACACATCATTCGAAGTATTTGATAAGATGCCTGAAAGAGATGTAATTTCTTGGAATACCATGGTTTCTGCTTTTGTACAAAATGGGTTGGATGAGGAAGGGTTGTTACTTGTATATGAGATGCAGAAGCAAGGCTTTTTGGTTGATACTGTGACTGTAACTTCTCTCCTTTCAGCAGCATCAAATCTTAGAAACCAGGAAACTGGAAAGCAGACCCATGCTTATCTTTTTAGGCGTGGCATTCAATTTGAGGGGATGGACAGTTACATTATAGACATGTATGCTAAATCTGGCTTGATTAGGAATTCACAGCTTCTTTTTGAAAAAAGCAATTCTAGCAATAGAGATCAAGCCACGTGGAATGTTATGATTGCTGGTCTTGCACAGAATGGCCTGATTGAAGAAGCAATTGTTGTGTTTAGACAAATGCTTCGGCAAAATGTAATGCCCAATGCTGTGACTCTGGTATCAGTTCTCCCAGCTTGTAGTCTAATGGGAAGTATAGATTTAGGTAAGCAACTTCATGGATTTTCTGTTCGTAATTTGTTGGATGCAAATGTCTTTGTAGGCACTGCTTTAGTTGACATGTATTCCAAATCTGGTGCTCTTAAACTTGCTGAAAACATGTTTTTTAATGTCCCTGAGAAAAGTTCTGTCACGTACACCACCGTGATATTCGGTTATGTTCAACATGGAATGGGTGAGAGGGCACTCTCTTTGTTTCGCTCAATGCAGGCATCTAGCATTCAGCCTGATGGCAGTACCTTTGTTGCAGTCTTGTCAGCTTGTGGTTATACCGGATTGGTTGATGAGGGCCTTCATCTATTTAAGTCAATGGAGAGAGAGTTTAACATCCAAACCTCAACTAAGCATTACTGTGTGTTGCTGACGTGCTAGGGAAGTTTGGAAGGGTGGTTGAAGCCTATGAGTTTGTTGAAAAATTAGGAGAAGAGGGTAATTCCTTGGAGATTTGGGGATCACTTCTTGCAGCTTGCAAACTTCACCAAAAATTTGACTTGGGTCAAGTTGTGGCGAAGAAGTTGCTTCAAATGGATACAGGAAATAGCATGACAGGCTGTCAAGTTTTGCTCTCAAATATATATGCAGAGGAAGGGAACTGGGAAAATGTTGCCAGATTGAGGAAAGAAATGACGTAGTTGGATTCAGGTTGCAGGTTGTGTAAACTATTTTGCTTCTAATGATCAAGAACACCCCCAATCTGATGAGATATATGAATTGTTAGAAGGACTGTGCAAGGTGATGAAAGATGTTGATTATTATAAATCCTTTGCAGAATTCCTGTTTCCTTGGGATTTCTGAATTGATTAGTGACGAGGGTGACTTGCGGGTTATGATATCACCTTGGGGCTACGAATGGGAGATGAAGATATTTTGCTCCAGATACAGGCAAGTGGCTTGGCTTTTGTATGGCTACTTCATTTGGGTATGTTTTAAGGATCTTACATATTTTAAGATCATTCTGTCTAATTTAAAATTTGGAGCTTTGTTGATATCTGGCTAAGATTTTTGAAGCAAGTTAGTATCTGTTTGTTTGTGCAGGTTGTCAGTCTCTGCTGGCAGAATCCCTTGACATGGTGTTTGACTTGAGCATTGGAGTGTGAGTTGGTTTAGATTTTAAGCTGGTCAAATCATGAAAATGAAATCTTAATTGTTTAGGTTTATAACAGGATAAACTCAACTCTTCAAAACCACCCCCCCCCCCCCCCCCCCCCCCAGAAAAGAAGGAAAAATAAAAACCAAGCTGGTAAAAATAAGACAACTTTCTTTCTAATACTCACTTACTTTACTTTTATGCAACTCTTTCCGTCTCACCGAACAACAGCAACGGGGTGCTTCTTTATATGTTACATACTGGTTCACTTGTTAGTTTTTTTGGGTTTTAGTGATACAGTGTTTTCCCCAAAAAAAGGCAGATAAAAATCTCCCCACCCCCCCTCCCTCTTCCCTTCTCAAAATTTTGAATTTTTCGACTTCAAGGTTGAGGTATTATGCATAATTGTGCTGGATGGGAATAGAGTTGAATTAAGAAGACTGAATAATCTTCGGAGAGCTCAACGTATGTGGCAGGAGAATATTTAACAAGTTAAATACAGTTTTAGGCATGTAGACGCCTGTGACTGTAAATGAGGAATTTCCCTTACTGAAGGAATCAATTAAGTTCGTATGATGAAGAAAATGTAGGATGACGTAGAAACGCCAAACTCCTTTTGCAGGTAGTGGATTTCCCAGTATAAGATCAATCTGCTGTGCAGGCTGGAGCTGGATAAGGCTTCCAGCAAACAAGTATTCATTTATCCTTTCATGCAGAATATATGAACCCATCTACACTGGGTTATAGTGGATTAAGCATTACGGTTTAGAGTTCTTGGATTAATTGGGGTCTAAAGACATAAATGTTGGTCGAAGTTAAAATTTTAAATCTGAATTTTTCAACATCAACAGGATTAACGATTTAGTAATTTATTTAGGGCTGTAAAATTAGTAGCTCTATGTTCTTGGCCTTCTGCATAACAATAGATCTCTCAAAGAGATGTTGCAAAACTTTCATAGGTAGCACCTAATGTGCACATTGTCAATAAAACTTCACCCTTTCACTTCTAGGACTTACTAGTTCTACTCTGTTCTCAGGATCCCATCGTCCAGATTTGCACAGGTAACAAGTTCTAACCTTTAAATCAAGATTTAACCGAGAACATCAGCTGCAATTCCGTTGTTTTCTATTTAAATAGAAGAGGGAAAAGATTCCGGTAAAGGGATGTGTGGAAATGGTTATGCCAGATCCAAGAGGTAACTAAATCTTTTACTCATCAATACCGCACATGGAATATGCATTCTTCATTTTCAGATTATGACAAATACCTTTTATGATTTTAGAATGAAACAATAAAATTTTTGTTTTGTTTATACAATTAATTATGCTGGATGATAGTGAAACCATGTAACGAACTCTAAAGCACATTTATAATGCTTGAACAAGATAGATAATAGCTATGCGGGTTCTCTTACATAGATAGTACATTATTTCACAAAATAAAACTAGTCTAAACTTAAAAGACATTGCCTTTTCTTTCTTTTGTAGTACACTTGTCATCATGTTGTTTAGAATGATGCAGTATTTTGAACAAATGTACATAGCAGAAACATTTATACACTAGATCTAGAAGCATGTTGTTAAAATGGTTAGAGTACAAATCATATGTTAGGGAAAGCAATGTGCAAAAAAAAATTTGTTCTGTTTCTTGTTTTCCAAATTTTATTTGTTGTGAAGTGTTTTCTGGAGATACTTCATGAAAAGCTTTTTCCTGTATATAAATCTGTTAAAAATGCATCAATACACATGAAGAATATGATTTTTTAACCAAAGGCTTCTTCAATGACTATAACTTGACAGTTGTGCCACAACTACTTTTACTTTTGCAATCAAAGCCTGAGTTTCAAATTTTGTTATTTTAAGTTGACATCATTTTGAAAACATGGGTTCTTTTTTTCAATTTTTAGAAAGTTTTTCTTGTAGTGTTATCATCTAAATACTTACATGATTTGTTTATATCTGGAGTTGCAGCACAGCATATGGCCTATCCCACTTTAATTCTTTGTAGTAATTGACAGTTTGCAATAAGTAATACAGAATGCAAACTTGAAGACAACATGGAAATATCCAATCCCCACTTGCACAAAGCAGATTTTGAAGCGTTGTCAGCCATGGACAGGTTTACGCAGGTATGATTCCATCTTATTTTTAAACCACTTCCAAACAATTTTCGCACTCACGAAATATAAGCATGGACTTGTTTGTCTGAACTCTGAAAGTGCCAGACATGTAAAGCCTGACTTGTCCGTTTCTAGCACACACGAGCAGATTGGGTATTGAATACGTCCAAAACCCCAGCAATGCAATGACATCACACCCCATGGTCCACTCGTTTACTTCTCACTAAACCCCCAGCCTTTTTGAGCCTTGAAAACCACATCAGCCTAATCAAAAACCAAGACTACCATTTATTTATCTATCTTCATCTTCTTCGTCGCTGTTGCCCTGTGAGATCACTCTTCTTTTCTGCTCGAATGATGAAGAAAGCAGAGCTGGTGTTCATCCCAACGCCTGGAATGGGCCATTTGGTATCTGCAGTTGAAGCGACTAAGCTTTTAGTGAATCTCAATTCCAACCTCTCCATCACCGTACTCGTCATCAAGCCATCCTACGACGCAACAATCAACGCCTACGTCGACTCTCTTACTGCCAATATAACCAGCCACATCAAATTCATTAGCCTCCCTCTACCTGAACCAGACAAAGACGTTACTCCCCCTAAGTTAATGCGTTCTTTAGTTAAAACACATAGACTTCTCGTAAAAGAGGCCGTCAACAACATAGTTCAGTCCTCCAACTCGCCCCGACTCGCCGGGTTCGTTCTCGACATGTTTTTTACTCCTTTTGTAGATTTGGCTAACGAGTTCGGCGTTCCTAGCTATGTGTTTTACACGTCGGGTGCAGCTTTTCTTGGCTTCCAATTTTTTATGCAAGCTCTTTATGATGAGCAAAATGTTAACATCATGGAGTTAAAAGACTCGGACACTGAGTTCGCCATACCTTCCTATGTCAACTTGGTTTCTACTAAATTCTTTCCCACTGTGATGTTCAGCCCTGAAACTTTTACTTTGTGCCATGACTTGGCCAGATGGATTAGAGAAGTCAAGGGTATAATGGTAAATACATTTTCGGAGTTTGAATCTCATGCGGTCGACTCCCTTTCTGACGGTAGACTTCCACCCGTCTACCCAGTGGGACCAATATTGAATTTCGAGAGCGCAAGTGGGGTCCATCGGGATTCTAGTACAATCATGAAATGGCTCGACGAACAACCTCCTTCGTCGGTGGTGTTCCTTTGCTTCGGGAGCATGGGGAGCTTCAATGGGGATCAGGTGAAAGAGATCGCCCGCGCGCTGGAGCAGAGTGGGCAGCGATTCTTATGGTCCCTACGCCAACCCCCAGACCCAGAAAAGGGTATGATGGCAAGGCCGACTGATTACGAGAACGTGGCAGAGGTGTTGCCAAAAGGGTTCGTAGATCGGACGGCTGGGATTGGTAAGATCATTGGATGGGCCCCGCAAGTGGCCATCTTGGGCCACCCCGCGACCGGAGGGTTCGTGTCGCACTGCGGTTGGAATTCAACGCTGGAGAGTATATGGTTCGGAGTACCGATCGCCACGTGGCCTCTTTACGCGGAGCAGCAGCTAAACGCGTTTGCGTTGGTGAGGGATTTGGGATTAGCGGTGGAGATCAAAATGGATTATAGGAAAGGGGCTTCTGGGAGTGATGAGGCTGAAATTGTCAAGGCGGAGAAGATAGAGAGAGGAATCAGGTGGTTGATGGAGCAGGATAGTGATGTTCGGAAGAGGGTGAAAGAGATGAGCCAAAGGAGTAGGAAAGCTGTGGTAGAGGGTGGATCTTCTCATTCCAGCTTATGTCGTTTTATCGACGATATCATGTACAACATACCATGAAAATTTTAATGTACATTACTGTGTTTTTAATTATTGTCTCACCTTATTTTATTTTTGAGGAAAAAAAAAAGGGAAATAGGTTGTTTTAATAATTAGAATTAATTTGATTAAGGAAAATTTGAGATTTTTTTGAAATTTATATTTGTGAAAATGTGATTTTCATATTTAATTCATTGGTATTTAATTTTTAGAACAAGCTTAAATTTTTAATGGCATCTAAAAATTCATTTTTCTGTGATTTTTTAAAATTTGGAAAAAAATTATTTTTGTTTCAAATTGACTTGTATAAAAAATATATTTGTATTATTTTATTTTTTTAAAAATCAATGTATGTAAAAAATTTAATTTAATTTTTTTACAAACATTATATTAAGAACAAATAACATAAATATTGTGTTTGTTGAAAAATTAATATAATTTTGAGTAGCATTTTTTTTTAATTTTATCACTCAAATATTGCATTTGCAAGCTTTAAAATATAATGGTAATTATTATTTATTGCATTTTTAACAGAAACCCAATATGTAATTTTTTAACATATGATTGAGTTCGTATCAAGACGCATGTCGATCAGTCTTGGTTTCCCCTGCCTTGAGATCAGTTGCAGATTCTGATGCTTTGTGGGAGAGGTTTCTGCTTTGTAATTATCACGAAATCATTTCAAGATCCTCATCGCCGTCATTGCTTTCCTTGGCAAAGAAGAATCTTTATTTTCATCCCTCTTTTCAGCCCATTTTCATTGAAAATGGTAGCACGGTAAGCCTAAAGTTGACTCGGTGTCAACTTTTCCAACTTTGTGCTGCGAGAACATGACAACATTTTTACATGTATTTTAAATGTAAATTTCCAAAGTATAATCAATTACTGCATTTTAATGAAGTTAAAAATAAGAATTATTTATTATAAATTTTTTAAAATATGTAAAAAGCTTAATTATTACGTTTTTTTAAAATAAATACAATAATTGATTATTATAATTTATTTAAAATAATTAAATACTGCATTTTAAAAAATTAAATATAGTAATTGTTTTTTGTAATTTTTAAAATAATCAATTATTATGTTTATTTGAAACAAAAAGGAGTAATTGTACATTATAATTTTTTTTAAAACATATAAAAATTTTAGTTATTATGTTTTTTTGAAAATAAACACAATAATTGATTATTGTAAGTTATTTAAAATATTCAAATAATGCATTTTTTAAGTTAAATACAGTAATTATTTATTGGAATTTTTTGAAAATAATCGATTGGTGCTTTTTTTAAAGTTAAAAGCAGTAATTATTTATTATAATTTTTTAAAATATGTGTATAATCAATTACTTCATGAAATCAACATAATAATTGATGATTAATAATTTTTTTTATAATTGGACACTTGAATACTACGTTTCTATGATTTAAAACGTAATATTTGTTGATTATTTTTATTGACAAATTGTTATGTTTGTTATATGGTAAAGAACATTATAATTAAAATACATGATTAAGTAATTTAATTTTTTTCCCCAACAAAACATAAGAATCTAACAATCTTATGCCATTAAGAATCATTTCTTACCAGAAATCCATACTTTATCAGGGTTCACACATTTCTCAAGAATTTAAAATTTTACGAATCAAATGCCCCCTTAAAGTTAAATATTTTTTAAAATAAAAATTTAATTTATTTAATTCATATAATTATTTTTAAAAGTTAACAGTTTTAAGTTTAAATTTTAATATTTACAATTTTTTTATTTTTAGATTATAATCTTATTTGTAAAAAAAAAAAATTATCTATTTTTAACACATCAATTTTTATTTACCGTCTTCATTCCAAGATTCTTTTGTATAAATATATTTTTTAATTTTTAATTTATTTTTAACCTTTTAACTTTTATGTAAATTTATCTAAAAGGATATTCGAGCTTAAGTTTTGTAAAACATATAATTTTAAAAAATCTAATCAATATATATGCAATTTGAGTTAATACTTAGTTGATAGGTTAAGATTGAATCAACATTAAATGTTGAGAATTACTTCTTTAATGTTTGATGGAGAGGATTTTATTCAAGATTATGTTGATACCAACTTATTCCATGTATCCTACATTTAGAATTAGTTCTATTCTATCCTTTGTTACAAGAATAGCCCTTATAGCAATCAGTAGAGACGGATTCACATATATAATTACGATATTTATAGACTCTTTTAAATTTAAAAAATATAAAAAATATTAATTATTTTCAAAATCTTATTTTGAATATATTTTCTATTAATAAAATTGATAAATTCATTAAAAACATTATATATATTTTAATTAAAATATACATTTCCCACAGTTTTTAAATCGGTCACAGGTAAACATGTTATATTTGAGCACTAGAGAGAGGCTCACTACGATATTCATCTTCAGGTTCACAAGTGCACTCCACTTGTGCTAGGGATGGGAGTAGGAAAAAAAGAGACAGCAAGCGTACACGGAGTTCTTACGTGAATGAGTTTGTTTAAGGTTGATCATGGCTGGAACGAAGGGAAAAACCAAAAACCATTGCTTGTATTATTGTATAGGTGACTGGGTAAAGTTTAGTGATTGCTGAATGATGTAGGCCTTTGTGGTAAAAGCTACAAAGCGAAGGTTCGGTTATATTATTTGAGGAGGTTGGGATTGATAAAGAGAGTTTGCTGGTGACTTTGCGAAATTTTGAAGAAACAATTAGCTTATCTTTCAATATATTTAGGTTAATTTGAATGGGATCCCTAACTTAAGAATTAAAAATATACTTTTTATTTTATACATAATAAATTATTATTACTATTCTTATTTTAATGTATGAAAGGTCATGAGCTAGAGTGTTGAAACAATAGGAAAAATTAAATAAAATGATTATTTCATGGTAATATGTGTTTATTTTCTTTAAATCATTTTATGTAATTATATTATTAAAAGAAAATAAATTTTTACGTATTATATCATAAGTCAATTGAAATAAAATATTAACTGTTTAATTATCACATATAATATATAATAAATGATTTATTAATTTTAATAATATGATAATGTGATATAATTCAAATAAAAATATATATTAATATAAAGTAATCGTTTCCTACATTCAAGTTTTCTTAGAAAGGATGTAGACATAAAAACTATCGGGTGAGAATTCTAATGTAATTTTATCACAATTCAAGTCAAGAGGCTCGGTCAGTGTTGGGCAAGTCATATGATTGATGTGTTCTCTAATAACACTGGACTAGCCGCTGATGGTGCCAAATGAGTAATTTTTTCCTTTCCTTTTATTTTTTTTTTAAAGAAGAATAAATTTTCATTCAAGAAAGACCAATACATTCAGCTGCGATTACATCATGAATACGCGGTGGGCATTCCCCAAACCAACACATGGTATTTCCAGTTTCAAAGCACCTCTTGCTAAAAGATGCGCAGCTTCATTTGCCTTTCTCCGTACGTGGACCACCTTCACTGATTCCATACTCGCTTTAATCTCCAGGGCATCTGCTACCAGGTTTCCTATAGGAGATAGGTCCCTCTTCTTATCATTGTACTATTGATCACTAGTAAACAATCCCCTTCAATGATTGCTTGATTAAACCCCTTGTCAATTGCTAGTTTGAAAGCTTGGAAGGTTGTAAGAGCTTCTACCACTGTGGTATCCCGCACATCCTCTCGCTTCTTTGTAATGGCACCAAAGCAGTAACCAGCATGGTCCCTTATTACCACACCAATAGCCCCTCCAGCTCTCTACAGTTTGAGACTTCCATCAAAGTTAATTTTAACAAATCCATAGGGAGGGGGTTGCCATCGAGTATCTTCCAGCTGGCCTTGTTCCTCTACTTGTGCATTCATTTGCTTGTATTCCTCCAAGTAGTTTTTTACAAAATCTGCCGCCTCTGCTGATGCACATTTTTCCCAGACTTGACTTTCATATTCCTGCTATGCCAAATTGACCAGCAAACCACCAATCCCATTTCCAAACTCTCTACATCATCCTTTCCCGTTATTCTTTTCAGCCATCCTCTTTGATTTCCTTGGTCCACAGCTTTCCATTTATCTGGCATTAAGGTACAATCCTATACTGCTTTAGCTTGCTCACACTCCCATATCGCATGGATAACCGTTTCATCCTCTTTCCCATATCTCCTGCATACTGGGTCAACGTCATTGTGTCTTCTTCTTAGGTTGTTGAAGACTGGTAGAAAACCATTATTTAGTTTCCAATCGAAGATCCAGACTTTGTTTGCGGTTTTTGTCCCCTACAATTTTTTCCAGAAAATCTTTTCCTTTCCACTGCATGGTTCTTCCCTTTGGTCTCCTACCACCCCCATTCCTGCACATAGAAAACGGTAGGCACTTCTAACCGTGAATGTTCCATTTCTCTCTAGGCTCCAGGTGAAAGTGGCCTCATGTTGGCCACTGCTTAATGGGATAGCACATATTAGCTCCGTTTTTTTCCCAGAAAAGGTTTTATGAATAACATATTTATCCCACCTTCCTGTGCCATGATCAATCAAATCAGCCACCAATTCAACTCTGTCCACTAAACTGTGAACTCCAATGCTTGAACTTACTGTTCTATTTATAGGTAACCATCTATCTTCTCATAATTTAATCTTCCTCTATTTCCTACCCTCCAAACCACACCAGCTTTCAACACTTCTTAAACTTACCATATGCGTTTCCACATGTAGGACGGGCAGAGGCCAATTGTAGCTTCCAAATAGGACTTGTTTGGAAAGTACTTTGCGCTTATGACTTTGTATGCCAACGACTCATTATTCATTTGCAGTCTCCATGCCTGTTTAGCCAGAAGGGCTCGATTAAAAAGTTCAAACTCTCTGAACCCAATCCCTCCCACACCCTTGCTGCGGCACATTTTCCTCCATTCCAACCAATGCAATCTCTTCCCCTCCCTATTTGATCTCCACCAATAATTACTAATCAAACTATTAAGCTCCTGGCATACGCTTTTTGGGAAGAAAAAACATCCCACTGCACATGATGGGATAGCTTGAAGAATTGCCTTGATGAAAATTTCCTTCCCCCCATATGATAGCATTCGATTACTCCATACACCTATCTTTGACCGAATCTTGTTCTTGATATTTCTGAAAGCTCTCTTCTCGTTCTTACCCACCAGTGTAGGTAGTCCCAAATATTTTTCTAGACTGCTTGTTACTTGAATCGTAAGCCTTTGTTTTACGTCCTCCCTACATGCCTCCCCAGTATTGCTGCCGAAGAATAATAAGGTCTTTTCGAGATTAACTTGTTGGCCTGAACCACATTCATACCTCTGTAACAAGTTCCTCACTCGTTCGCATTCGCCCTAATTAGCTTTAATAAATAGAAGGCTATCGTCTGTGAAAAACAAGTGGTTGATTCTGGGCCCATTATTACTGGCATACACCCCCATTAATCAGCCTTTCCCTTTGGTAATTCGTCAGCATTGCAAGAAATCCTTTGGTACACAACAGAAATAAATTAATATGGTGATAGAGGGTCGCCTTGCCTTAGGCTTCGCTCAGGATAAAACCTGTCTGCGATATCACCATTCACAATTATAGAGAAAGAGACCTAAGTAACACATTTCATTATTAGAGACACCCACTAATTGTGAAAACCCAATTTCCTTATAATAGCATCAAGAAATATCCATTCCACGGAATCATACGCATTACTCATATCAAGTTTGATAGCTACAAAACCCTCTCTACCTGACCGTTTATGCCTAAGTTTGTAGAGGCGTTCACATGCGATGAGTGCATTATCAGTGATCAATCGCCTAGGCATGAAGGCACTTTGGTTTTCACTCACACAGTAAAGCAAAACTTTTTAAGCCTATTAGCCAATGTTTTGGCTATAATTTTATACACCACATTACAAAGGCTGATAGGCTTATAGCTAGTAATACTCGGGTTTTTCACTTTAAGAATAAGAGTGATTTATATGTTGATAATTTAGAATATTGTGCATATCATTAGATAGAAAGATTTAATTATTTATAAATAAAATTAATTTTTATATTAATTTTATTCATATTTTAAGTAATTATGTTTGAACATAAATAATTATTATATAACAAATGATTATAATTATTTGAATATAAATAAATTATTATTTATAAAGGTCATAATTATACAAAAAATCATAATCATCGGAATAAAAATTTATGTTTATTTATTTATTATAAATAAATCTTTCAGTACAACTAATTTGAGATTTTATTATATCCTAAAGATATAATTGCTTTTAAAAAAATGTTCTTCATGCCTTAAAGTTAAAATTTTTTTTCATTAATTTTTTTTAATTTATTTTTTTAATAATTTAAAAGTAATTATGAAAAATTCATATTTCACTTAAAGAAGATTAAAAAAAAAAGTTAGGCAAATAGCTACATTTCGTGTACAGAATAAAACAAATATTCCCTCCAAGAAGGAAAAGACGTTGTTTGAGGGCAAAAAGAAGTCCAAAGGTATCAAAAATACTGGACTAATTGCTGATTCGATGAAAGAAAGTTTGAGACTCGATGTGGGTGCAACACCTAAAGATACGACTGGTTCTAGTTAGGGTTTTTCTTCTAAAAAAAAAATAAGATTCATAAGTTGCAAAAGGATATTAATAAGGTCAGAGATAATCATAGAGATGCATTGGAAACAAAATCCGGACAAAAACATGACCAAATGGAGCTGTCAATGAGGCATGTTTAGAATAAAAAAAATTCTGGTCCAATGAATTTTGAGACAGAGCAGAGTGGCTATTTGGATAAATTGAAGGAAACATTTAGTGGTAGAGCAGTTGATAACCAGCTGTTGGGAGTGGATGCTCCAGGTATGGTTCCTCACATCAATGATAAGATACTTGCCTCTCAGACAGTAGCACCAGCACCAGAAGCAACTGCTTCTTTAGTTATACAAGAAAATTGGGTTCAGTGTGATCGTTGTCACAAGTGGCTACTTTTGCCTTTTGATACTAGACCAAAACAACTCCCTGAGAAGTGGTTGTGTAGCATGCTTAACTGGCTGCCTAGAATGAACCGGAGTGACATTGGTGAGGATGAGACAAGAAAAGCTCTCAATGCATTATACCAGGTTCTAGTTGCTGAAAATCAAAATAACTCAAAATCATGCAAATGGAGCTACATCATTAGTTACTTCTGCTCATCTTCAGCATCTTGATCAGAACAACTCTAGTTTCAGTTCTCAGGTCTCACATATTAGAGGGAAGAAGAAACATGGCCTGAAGGAAGTGCAGAAGGCTGGTAGCAATGGCCTGAGACAGATGTCAAACACTAAAATAAAATTACAGCAGGAATATTTGAAAAATAGGAGCTTAAGTGACATGACCCAGTTCCCTGTTGAATCAAATCTCAAGAATAAATCCACTTTCGAACAGAAAAAAAAAACATTCAATTGGTGGTGTAACCAAGCAAGCAAAAAAAAAAAAGAAAAACAAGACGGAGTCTCGTCTATTTGCATATGAAGGTTCAAAGAAAACCAAAAAAGAAGTTATATACACTACTGATAAGCATTACAGTTCTAACTTGGACCCCAGAAGGGTGGGTTTTAGTTCAAGCATTGGCTTGCTAACTCAAGCAAATGGAAGAACTGTTTCGAATTATAATGAGTGCTCTAATTCTGGGGATGTAAAGCATGGTATGAAAGAAGAATCAGCAGTTAGTGTAAAGAAACTTGTGGATCAAACTGAGACCTCATCAGATGGTGGGTTATTAGACATGAGAATATGTGATAAAAGGGCTTCTGTGAAGAAAAAGAAATTAGAGGATAGGCAGCACAGTCAAAATGGGCATGATATTTTTATGAAAGAAGAAAGTAGTGAGAGTAGATATAGGAATGAAAAGAAGTCACGAGTTTCAAAGATTGAAGAAAGCAGCCCCATAGATAAGATGGTGATGGTACATCAAAAAGGAAAAGTATGGATGATTCTATTGGTGGCATTGAAGAAGTCAAAAGTATTGGTAGAAACCAACAACCAAGTAAACTCAAGAAGAGTCTTCATCTAAAAAAAAAAACTTTGGATGGCCTTGATTCATCGAGAAAAGATTCTAGAACTGGACAAATTTTGATGGCAGCAACTTATAGCTCTTCAACGATTTTTGGTTCTCGTAAAGCCAGAGCAAACTTTGAAGAAGCAAGGGGTTCACCAGTTGAATCCGTTTCTTCATCTCCCATAAAGACCTTTTATCCAAAAAAGCTTGCATCGACCATAGGGGATAGTCCACGGAAGGATGATGCTGTAAATAGTAGCATTCCTCTAACTGGCAGTTTTAGAAGACAGCTATATCTAATTCAGTGAATGTTGCTGACTCTATAGAAGCCACTGCAAGGGCATGTGATGTTTCTGTGGAAGGTAATCAGAATGCATTAAGAGGTAGGTTATTTTCCTCTGACTCTGCAAAGGATGATACTTTGGAGTCAATATTCGGAAGGAATAGAACTAGTGGCTAGAAAAAGAAGTAGGTTAAGCAGAGTAGTTCAGTTGAAAAGGGTTGGGAATAGAGTGTCGTAAATTCCCATAAGAATGCTTTGCTTTGCTTGACCATGGGGACAATGTTGGGAGCAAATGTTACCAAATTCTGCCTCTATAAAATGTAAAGAACATTCGGTGGGTATGGCTCATTTTTACCTACTTATGAACAGTCTCCTCCAAGATTATCATGTTCAAAGACACCGCAGAGAAACTTCACCACACCAAGGTCTACTAACAATTTATCTACGGAGGTACATGGACAATATCCTTACTATAGTGGTCACGCTCCGAGACCAGGACGCAACACGACCGTATTACCTCGAAAAAAACCTCAAAGTAGTATGAATCATTCTTTTTTAATCATTCTAAAATTCTTCAATAAAACAATCTATTAAGTAAAATTCATATCTTTAATCAAACTGATGATACATCTTTACGTATCTAAATACAAACTATATAAAATACAAAACTGCCTCTTAAAATCTTATTTGCCAACATATTCTCTGACGATTAAGTAATCTTACCCATTTCATCTTCTAACTTCATACAAGACTAACCAAACTTATCACTTAGTCATCTATAAAGAAAAATTAAAAAGGGAATGAGCAAACCATAGCTCAGTAAGTATAGGCTCACACACACCTTACCAAATCAAACATCGTTTTCTTACACATCATATAAATCATTTAAAACATTCATCAAATCATAATATCAAAACATTTCAAGATCATCGTTTTGTCAAATATTTCATAAATTCATAAATCAATGTCAAAATATGACACTTCATAAATCATTGCAAAATATGCTATCATTCAAATATCATAATCAAACCAAATCATAGATCAACCATTAAAAATCATCGTAAATGATCATCATCATAAATCATCATTATCATTGGTTTATCATTAGCTACAGTCACTACTATAATCCGTGATATTGGCCGTATCGATAATTTCATCATCATGATCATTGCTAACTATTATAACCCGCTAGCGAGGGCCTTATGCTAACTATTATTACCCGTTAGCCAAGATCGTATAACTAGTTCTTGTGTCGATGATCCCACTTCCCAGAGATGTAAAAACGTAGCCATCACAAAATCGTTCTTTAAACATAAATCATTTTCTCATTTCATTCATAAGCACGATCCATTATTTATATAAAGAAACACAAAATAATCATATGTTTGATCTTATTTTCATACATCGAAAATAATGAAATACAATATTCATTCATTTATAAACATACATATATACATAGATTTGAAAACAAGCAAAATGTGTGAGATTCTTCTTACCTCCATTCGATTCCACCACTTAGTTTTTTCTCCAAAATAATTAATGGCCTATCCAAGATCATTTCAACATATTAGAATTTAATCTACCCTTTTTGAGACTATTTATACAAAAATCAACTAAGTTACACCAAGAGTTAACTTAACTAATTAATACTGGCAGCCTGACCTCTTTTCATTAAAACAGTCATATCTCAATATATCCAAATCGGAATTATGATCTCTTTAATGCGTTAGAAACTAGACTTGATAAGCTTTCTAACCATATATACCACACATCGTAATTCCTTGTAGATTAATTATAACAATTTTTGAAATCCACGTCATATACTACTGCCAAACAGCCTGTATATCTTCTAATAAAAATTATATATTTATTCACAGAAAACTCCAAATTCAATTTCGCTTGTTTCATTGGAAAGTAGACTAAATAAGCTTTCCAAATATATATAGCTTAATCTGTAAATCCTTGTATACAAATTAAGAAGAATTTCGTAATTCAATTCTGATGCTGCTATTTTACAGCCTGTATATCCTTAAGTTAAAATTAGACAACTCTTCATAGAAAACTCGGATTTGACTTTCGTTTATTTCATTAGAAACTAGATTCAACATGCTTTCAAATGATATATAATAATCATAGCAATAATCTATCCATTAATACAAAATTCTATTTTAATTTATTATTACAGATCACAACATCTCATCCAAAAATAGAATTTCTCCTTCAATCTTTAAAAACTAAAATCCTTACTTTTAGCCTTCAAATTCCATTCAATAATCATTAATAAATCTTAAGAACATGAAATAAACAAAGCCCAGTAATTTACCCAAATATATCATGAAGATTAATGAAAGATTTCATGATTTTTCTTGGTTTTGCTCTCAAAACTTCAACTCCAAATAATAGCAATCAACTTGATATTTCTTTTTAAATAAAAAGAGGGCATGTACTCACCTTTAAGGGATTAACTTGATTGTAGCCTTTGATTGTGAATCTCCAACTTGATTTTTCATATTCTCTAACCCTAAGAAAGATGAGGAAGAAGAACTCTATTTCTTTTCTATTTTACGATAGTTAGGTTTTCTTTCATCTAATATTTCAATCCTTTTTCATTTACTAAATAATGTCTTAATAAACCGATAGGCTTTAGTATTAATTTAGCCCAATTATTATTTGGGATGGAGTATTACATTCTCCCCTCCTTATAAGAAGTTTCATCCTCGAAACTTATTTACATCCACATCTCATTCCTCTAGTTTTGAAATCATATCTCTTACCGTATGATTGTTTCATTGAACATTGAAAAAAATAATCATCTTGCCTCAAAACTTGTTCTTTCTAATCAACCATTCGAAAAAAAAAATTTCAATATGTGAAAACTCATATCATCTTGAATTTCTAAATACTCATATCCAATCACATAGCGTCTACTAAGATATTCTCTTAACATAGATTCATCATATACACTAAACATCAAAGGTGACAATATTCTTTATTTTAAACTTTTTTTTTTCACTTTTCCAAGAACTTCAAATGTCTTTACAATGCAAACTTAACCTTTCTTACTTTATAATCCTAGTAATGAGTACAAATGATTAACCACTTGAAGCAATAGATCATATCTCCAAATTCTGGTATAATTCTCATGCTTACTTTAAATTATTACTTAATCAACCAAAATTTATCATCCATTTGTTCCATAAATTCAATAAATAAAAGTTTTTCTTCTCTGTCCTTATGCCAATAAGTCTAAGACTTAGATTTACTTCCATACAAAACCTCAAAATAATGAATCATTGAATGTTTATCTTATGACTATCATTATAAAATATTTCTTTTTAAGTCATGATATAAGCATTTCTTAAAAGAATGTCAATCAACAATAAAGCCTCAAAAAAGAAGGGAACACAAAATATTCTTGTCCAAAATTCATTAGTCCTTATTTATTAAAGATTTATCACTTTCTCAACTAATAATAGCACAACAATTTAGAACTTAAAATCAAATCAAGCTTCCACTGCTCACTTTGATATTTCTTTCCAATAAAATTCAAACAAATTAACTTTCATAACATTGTTTTGTAACAAGAAAAGCATGTGTCCGCAAAATTCCTTGTAATATGCTTTACACAACGTGTTCATAACCATAACAACCTTGAATAACAATATCAACAAATCATTTTGTCACCAAAAAGATATCACATAGAACTTTAAATTTTTTTTTCTTTTCTACCGACAACATAAAATTTTCTATCAATTAACCACTAGAATACATATGACATGAATGCAATAGATCATATCCATAAATTTATACCATATAATTCAAACATAAATCTTTGGTTACCTAAGTTGTCTCCAATTTTGAATATTGTTCTTTCTAATATACCAATTATCATATAACAATTGATTCTTCATAATCCCCACAAATATCATAATGTCTCAAATTCTCTTTTTACCAAATATATTGCTATCATCTTCACGTCAAAGTTAAAAACTATGCATCATAATCCATAAAAAAAATTTCTTTTATAAAGTTTGAACCAATAAGAACTCCAAACACTTGAATTTAGACCAAAAGTATAATTATGAACAATAGCCAAATGCATCACATTATTTCAGAAGTTCTATCAAACTTCTCTAAAATTGAATAGATGCTCAGCATCACCAAGTACACACAAAATCATCACTTATAAGATTTCAACCAATATTTTGCCTTTGTAAAATTCAAACAATCATTTGCACTTGTAAGATTTCAAACAATCATTCTTAACCAAAACATGTATATTTTTTTGTAAATTGATTACTCCTTTAAAATCAACTTCTTTACTAAATCATCTAGATAACCACAATTTTAATTCCTTGCTAAGTACGTAACCCTATACCACAATAAGCCATGTTCTCCATAAATATAAAATTCGAAGGAATCCAATAATATACTTCAATTAAAAACTATAACCACAAATTAATCACTTTAGCCATTAAAAATATCAGTACACCTCAAATAGGAATTTAATGATCAAACTTTAAATTAACTAAATAAACATTCAACTCGCATGATCAAACTTTAAATACTTTCTTAATAAAAATATATAACCAAATCAAGTGAACATCCTTCTTTACATATATAAAGCTATTTACCACAATTATCACATTTTGGACTAAATCCATCAAGACAAATTCTCAAACATTATAACCCATAAATAATTACACAAAGAATCTATTGAATCATTGATCCTTCAAAATTCATTAAAACTTCAACTACTCCAAAATTCATCGAATCATTTACTTGTACTCATCGCTATAGTCTATGGATCAAAGTTATGTCCTTAAAAAATTATCACATTATTCAGAAGTCATCATCTAATTCTTAAAAATTTTCACATAATATATAGATTGTAATTATACTCATAAATATCTCTTTCAATCCAAGGATCATAAACTATATTCTTTGAAAATCACCGTTAATCTACTTATCATAAATTAACTTCTTAAAAATCTCCAAAGATTATAATTATAGTTCTTAAAAAATCTTTAAAATCATATTATAAGCTCCTTAACATCTCATAGAGTTTAAGGATCATAACCTGAACTCTTAGAAAATCTCTAAGAAACATAACTTAAGCTTTTAAAAAAAATCTCAACACAATCTACAAATCATAATCTACCCCTTAAAATCATTCAAAGATCGTAACTTAAGCTCTGATACCACTTTTGTCACGCCCCGAGACCAAGACGCAACACGACCGTATTACTTTGAAGAAAACCTCAAAGTAATACGAAATCTTCTTTCTTAATCATTCTAAAATTCTTCAATAAAATAATCTACCAAGCAAAATTCATATCTTTAATTCAACTAATGATACATCTTTATGTATCCAAATACAAACCATATGAAATATAAAACTGTCTCTTAAAATCTCATTGGCCAACAAGTTCTCTGACGATTAAGTAATCTTACCCATTTCATCTTCTAACTTCACACAAGACTAACCAAACTTATCACTTAGTCATCTGGAAAGAAAAAGTAAAAAGGGAATGAGCAAACTATAGCTCAGTAAGTATAAGCTCACACACACCTTACCGGATCAAGCATTATTTTTTTACACATCATATAGATTATTTAAAACATTCATCAAATCATAATATCAAAACATTTCAAGATCATTGTTTTGTCAAATATTTCATAAATTCATAAATCAATGTCAAAATATGACACTTCATAAATTATTACAAAATATGCTATCATTCAAATATCATAATCAAATCAAATTATGGATTTACCATTAAAAATCATCGTAAATCATCATCATCATAAATCATCATTATCATTGGTTTATCAGTAGCTACGGTCACTGCTATAACCCGTGACATTGATCGTATCGATAATTTCATCATCATGATCATTGCTAACTATTATAACCCGCTAGCGAGGGCCTTATGCTAAATACTATTACCCGTTAGCCATGGTCATATGATCATGTATTTACTAACTACTATTAACCGTTAGCCAGGGTCGTAGGACTAGTTCTGGTGTCGATGATCCCACTTCCCAGAGATGTAAAAACGTAGCCATCACAAAATCGTTCTTTAAACATAAATCATTTTCTCATTTCATTCATAAGCATGATCCATCATTTATATAGAGAAACACAAAATAATTATATGCTTGATCCTATTTTCATAGATCGAAAATAATGAAATACAATATTCATTCATTTTTAAACATACATATATACATAGATTTGAAAACAAGCAAAGTGTGTGAGATTCTTCTTACCTCTATTCGATTCCACAACTTAGTTTTTTCTCCAAAATAATTAATGGCCTATCCAAGATCATTTCAATATATCAGAATTTAATTAACCCTTTTTGAGACCATTTATACAAAAATCAACTAAGTTACACCAAGGGTTAACTTAACTAATTAATACTGATAGCCTGACCTCTTTTCATTAAAATAGTCATATCTCAATATACCCAAATCGTAATTATGATCTCTTTAATGTGTTAAAAACTAGACTTGATAAGCTTTCTAACCATATATGGCACACTTCGTAATTCCTTGTAGATTAATTATAACAATTTTTGAAATCCATGTCATATACTGCTGCCAAACAGCCTATATATCTTCTAATAAAAATTATATATTTATTCACGGGAAACTCCAAATTCAATTCCGGTTGTTTCATTGGAAAGTAAACTCAATAAGATTTCCAAACATATATGGCTTAATCTATAAATCCTTGTATACAAATTAAGAAGAATTTCGTAATTCAACTCTGATGCTACTGTTTTACAGCCTATATATCCTTCAGTTAAAATTAGACAACTATTCATAGAAAACTTGGATTTGACTTTCGTTTGTTTCATTACAAACTAGATTCAACATGCTTTCCAATGATATATAATAATCATAGCAATAATCTATCCATTAATACAAAATTTTATTTTAATTCATTATTACATATCACGACATCTTAGCCAAAAATAGAATTCTCCTTCAATCTTTAAAAACTAAAATCCTTACTTTCAGCCTTCAAATTTCATTCAATAATCATCAATAAATCTTAAGAACATGAAATAAACAAAGCCTAGTAATTTACCCAAATAGATCATGAAGATTAATGAAAGATTTCATGATTTTTCTTGGTTTTGCTCTTAAAACTTCAACTCCAAACAATAGCAATCAACTTGATATTTCTTTTCAAATAAAAAGAGGGCATGTACTCACTTTTAAGGGATTAACTTGATTGTAGCCTATAATTGTGAATCTCCAACTAGATTTTTCATATTCTCTAACCCTAAGAAAGATGAGAAAGAAGAACTCTATTTGCTTTCTATTTCACGGTAGTTAGATTTTCTTCCATCTAATACTTCAATCCTTTTTCATTTACTAAAAAATGTCTTAATAAACTGATGAGCTTTAGTATTAATCTAGCCCAATTGTTATTTGGGCTGGGGTATTACAATAGTTCCTTTGGAAAAATATGTCTATAACTATTGCATAGACAGCTTATGAAATTCTAGTTTACTTGAGTGTTGTGGACCGTGTTACCATGCAGGGTGCATCTCTAAATTTGAAAGCTCCTCCAAATGCACCCCTAACTGAGAGACCTGAAAACTCTTTCTACCCAAGCCATAATATAGTAAAATTTTCAAAGTATATTTACTTTGGAAGTCATAAGTGATTCAAAGATCTTGTGAATTTGAAAGCTTTTATAATAACAAAAAGAATGCTATTTGATCTATTTTGGTGATTAAAATAGTTTTGTTAATGGTAATAAAAAATTATTAATAGTATCCATAATGAAATAAATTTATATAAATATTTATGAATTGACATAAAAGTCTTAAAAGAAGACTATGGAAGCATTATTATATTTAAAATCTGCTTATTGATGTAAACTCTTATATTTAGTTAAAATATAAAAGTTTTAGAATTTTTATTAAAATATTAAGATATCAGCTAGTTATCTTTCACTAAACGTGAATTTGGAGGGCTCCTACTTAAAAAAAATCACTAAATAGTGAAAAGATAAATGAAATGGCAATTTGATTAAGTATGTATGATATCTTGATAATTAAATGAGATATTCTTTAATAAAAGAATGCATACTTGCATATAATGGGGGTGATAAAAATCAAAAGAAATAAAAATTATCACCATAGTGTTGTAAGATTTTAATATAATTTTATGAGCAAATTATACAAGCTAATAAGTTTAAACACTTATTAAAGTCATAAAAAGATCCTTAAAAATTTTAAAAGGACTAAAATTATTTCGTTTATTCATTGAGTTAATCTAATTGTATTAGAAGTATAATTGTATTAAAAATGTATAAAAGTATGAAAATAAAATGGTTGGAATTAATAAATATAGAGATGTAGCCACAACCAAAACCAACTATTTCTTAAAATGATAAGAATGAGGCAACAACGTCTGGAGCATATAAATGATATGCAAAATGAAAAGTTTAGATATATTAGCCTGAAGTAATTATATTAGAGATTCAATCTTAAGTGGGAGTAATTTTCAGAAAAGAAAATTGAATTCCAAAATATTTGGTTAATAGTATTACAAGTAGAATGGATTTAAACCCTTACTATTAGACACCAATAATAGGAATCCAACTTTGAATTAGTAACTTCTAATTACAAAGTTTAATGGGTAAAAATAAATTATTGTTATGTGTCTTTTAAACACTAGTAAAATCTATTCAAATTTTAAAAATTAGTGTGATCTATTGTGTGGAGATGATG
The DNA here is from genome assembly GCF_047325235.1 of Durio zibethinus. Classification (NCBI taxonomy): domain Eukaryota; kingdom Viridiplantae; phylum Streptophyta; class Magnoliopsida; order Malvales; family Malvaceae; genus Durio; species Durio zibethinus. Next base: position 12,177,061 of record NC_143182.1, read on the forward strand.
AGTTTTTATACTCTTAATGGAGTTTTAAATGTTTAAAGCAATGGAGACATAATAGAAACTCTACTTATATAAACATAGAAGTGGTGCCGCTTCAATAAGAAGAATTGAGGTCTCTCTTATAAATATTTTATGAATAGGATAAGCACATGATATAATAATGATAAAAACGGTTATAAATTTTTTATAGAAGAATAAATAAGTATTATATGTGTTTTTATTTTCAATTCTAACACTAGGAGTTGAGGTTTAATCTACGGATACCATCAACTTCGTTAAAATTCTAAGATATATCCACTAATTGAAGGTTTAAATTAAGAGATACCTTCTTATATTCATAATATTTATTTGTGTGAAAGGTAAAAATTAAGCACCAACATTCTAAACTAGTGAGAGATTGTTAGTAATTTAGAATGTAATGCATCTCACATTAAATAGAAAGATTTAATTATTTATAAATAAAATTAATTTTTGTACTAATTTTATTCATATTTTAAATAATTATATTTGAATAGAAAAATTATCATATGACATATAGTCATAACTATTTGAATATAAATAAATTATTATTCATAAAAATCATAATTATACAAAATGTCATAATCATTTGAATAAAAATTTATGTTTGTTTATTTATTATTAATAAAATTTTCAATATAATTATTTTTATTATTTTTTATTGCAAAATTTAAGATTTTATTATATTCTGAAAACATAATTATCTTTAATAAAATATTTTTTATGCCTCCAAATCAAAAAATTCTTCTATTATTCCTCTCTTTTTATTTATTTTTTCTAACAATATGTGTTATTAATTTCCGCAATACTCCTTCCACCGTTCGGACATGACAAACACAAATTAACGACATCCTAACCTACAACACTCCAATATTTCTAGTAAAAAAGTGCATGCATACCATCTGGCCCGGGGCTTCTTATTTAGGCCTCGTCCTCAAACCGTGTGCCTTCCTCATCTTCAAGTCCACGGATAACGTTAATCCTTTTCCTGGCCGAAGATTAAGAACGAAAAATTTATGTATTTTTGTCGCCCTCCTTAAGCAGTGAAATCCTCGACTGCTGGGCCTAATAAATTTCCTCTCATTCTACTACTTCATTAAGTTTTTCTTGTAGGGCCCATGCTTCCATGATCGTGTCTGCATCTTGATTTTTTACACTTAATATTTTCATACATTCTTGATAAAGCCTTTACTGTACGGTGCAACACCCTGTTCGAGGACCTATCCCTTATCTCAAGTCGTTTCCTCATGCTTTCCAGTTTCTCACTAAGACTACCATCCCTACACTCCTCCATGCATTCTTGAATATATACAACTACAGTCTTTGTCTCTTGCTCAAGAAGTTTCAAAATGGAAGCGTCGTTTTCTTCGCAGTGTCCATAAGTATTGGATTATAATTCGAGACTGGACTCACCATATTCATCACTGTATACTCAGGAAATAAACTTGTCCACTGCATAGCCCTCAAGACTCAATCAAGCCGTTCTCATATCATTGACTCTGCATCCATTCCTCGTTCCCAAATATACAACACCCCCTCAAAATCGAGATCTTTAAGTCCTGTTTCAATCAGAGTTTTACCGAATGCATCCATTAAGCTTTCAACCCTCATGCATCCCCCTACCTTCTCTGCATCCCAAAGAATTTCATTAAAATCACCAAGACATAACCACGGTAAAGAAGACTCACTAGCTAGTTGTTTCACTAACTGCCATTTTCGGTGTCTCATATGGGTTTTGGTTCTCCATAAAAACCTGTGATCCTGCATTTTTTGTTCTCCCTATCTATGAATTCCATATCGATATGATTCTTCGAAAAGCTATGCAACTTAAGATCATATCCCTCCCTTCACATCATTCCTAAACGCCACTTATCCCCTCAGGTTCTACTCCAAAAAGAGAACCCATTCTACATTCTCTTTGTATTTTATCCAATTCTGTAATACGCAACAGTGTTTCACTAAGGAACACTGCGTTGGGATCTTTCTTCTTCACTTACCTGTAAAATTCCCGAACTGCCCGCGGGTTTCTAAGCCTACGACAGTTCCAAGTAGGTGTTTTCATTATTCCCGACGGGGCTGGTAACTAGCCTCCGTCAATATAAGATCAATCCTGTCATGGTCTGGTCCTGAATCCTTACTTTTTTTCTGTGGTCCTTCATCAATCCTAGGCTTAATGCCAGCTCTTTCAGGTAGACTCATTTTCTCCCCTGTGATAGTTGGATATATTTATTGATCGCGGCAGGGTGCTCTTGCTAACTTCTTCCACTTCGTCTTTGGCAGGGTGTTCACATGCATGTTAAAACAGCACGACTCTTTACCCTTAGATCAAAGTTGTAATTTTTTTCTTTCAATAATGGCTCAAAATTAAAAGATACATTAACATTGCCCCTGGCCGCTCTTGAAAAGGTTAAGGGCTTAACCCAAAAAAGGTTTAACCCAACAACATTTTCATAGCCCTCTAATTTGGCTTCAACTGGAGAGAAAAATACACCTACGTTGTCCAAGGAAAAAGCTCTGCAGAGCGAATCCATCACGCAAGTTATAATTTGTAATTTGTAAAATGCTTTAATTATAATCTGTAGCCTTTTCCCTATCACTTCAGATATTGTCTTCATCAAAAGAAAATTTTCGTCTGCGGCTTAATTAGCTTCTTCCCAACGTACTAAGGGCTATTGGACATCACAAGATAGAACCTTCGATGCTTGCATAGGCTTTTGAAAACCATTTCAGAATGTTGGCCTTGAATCTAGGAACTGTCGTAACAGTAATTATCGTCTACAGGAATTTGCTACACTGACCTAAACTACAAAAATAAAAAATCACTCAAACTCCAAAAACAATTCTAAAAAGAATTGTAACTAATCAATTTTTTTAATTACGAATCAAATTTCAATATCATTGAAGTAACTGGTTTTTAATATATTTTACGTTACCAATTGCTTAGGAGGTAGAAAGTAGACCAATGGGGTGCTCTTAGCCCAAAGCTTCATTAAAATGCATTGAACAAACAAAATTAGGCTGAACCGAAGATGGCTTTTGCTTTCTTTTCCTAGTTCCCCTCCTCAATTTAGACCCAATTGGATATGGAAAGTATAAACCATGTTAAGTACGGGTGTGCATAATTAAGTTGAAATGGAATTGTTTTTGTAATTCTCTTGCTGACCAAAAATATTTTAGTTGGTTATCCAAAGAGTTGTTTCTACAAATATTTGGTAATTCGGCTCGGCATAATGAAATTTAATCGAATTGAATGCAGATAAAGACTTCGCATGCGGATTTTTTTTCTCGGGTCCTTTTAAAAAAATAAACTTTTTTATTTTTCGTTGAAGTCAACTTCCGTCTCACCAAATCCTGTTTAACTCCAAAATTTTTATTGCCTTTCTCCCTCTCTGTTACTTCTCTCTCACTCTCACATCCCCAAGGAAGCTACAGTCTAAACTAGTCCCTCTTTCCTTGTGCTCTTTTATTTAGTGTGTTACTTTTCAACTCAAAACCTTTCCTTCATGCACGTTAATTTGTGATAGTTAAAATGTGATACATTTGGATAAAAATTTAATTATTGATAAATAAAATTAATTTTTGAATTAATTTTATTTATATTTTAAATAATTATTTTTGAGTAGAAATAATTATTATATTACAAATTATCATAACTATTTAAATATATATAAATTATTATTTATGAAGATTATAATTATATAAAAAGTCATAATCATTTGAATAGAAGTTTATGTTTGTTCATTTATTATAAATAGATCTTTCAAATACAATTATTTTCATTATTTTTAATTGAAGAGTTTGAGATTTTATTGTATTTTAGAGGTATAATTACTTTTAAAAAAGTATTTTTCACACTTTAAAGCTAAAATTTTTTTATTATTTATTTATTTTTCTAACAATCTAAAGATAATTATGCAAAAATTTTTATATTTCATATTTATGGAGATGCAAGAGAAAGAAATTTAGAAATGGATAAGTGAAATCCAAATTCTTGAAATAATTATGGACAAAGAGAAATAATTCTATATTGTGATATTAGATAAGTTTTTATTTAATTGTTATTCAAAGTCAATATGTCATTAATTCATTGTTTGATTCTGTAGCATGAATCCAATTTCATGATTGTTTTTCATATTACTTGGGCTTTTGAAATTTATTAATTGCGCATTCCAAAAGTTTCATTGGAATGGATTTTTTAAAATTGTAGCTAGTAGTAGTATGAAATTAATAGGGTGAATATATTGGCACGATTTATTCATGAAGTTTTATGTTATTATTTCAAATCGAAAGTTTAGCCAACAAATTGGGTAAAATGTGATATTCAAGTTTAAATGAAAAAGGCATATCATTAATAAAATTAAAGGTTATTGCTAATTATTGATAATTTGAAGGAAATCTACAAATGTCTTATTAGCCATGTTTATGGATTTGAAAAGCTTTATTTTGGAATGCCAAGAAGAAGATAACATGATTTGCAATTAAAACAATTTAAATAAAGTTTGTTTTAATGCAAATAGAGATTATAAATAATTGTAAGGATATATGGCATACTAGTCATGGACCCTTAATGCGTGGATTTGATAATGATGTTCGCTTATAATAGTTTTAATCCTTGAAATTGATCACTAAATGAATTATCTATAAAGAATGTGGTATGACTCTTAAATGAATTGTAATTTTGATAAGTTTGAAAATTATTTATTTATAAATAATACATAAATAGTTATTCTTTGTGGTCTTTGCATAAAAGTGATATTTGTTTAATTTTATTTGATAGCAATTATGGCTTGTATAAATGATCTACATCTCATGATTTTAGTTTTGATATAGTAAAAGTATTAAATTATATCTACTTTGAAAGCCATGAGTAATTAAAAGTTTTTGTGGATATAAAAAAAAAATTTAAATAGCCAAATGAATACTATTTTACCCATTTGGGTGATGCACATGGTTTTTCTCATGGTGATAAATTGGTGAATGATGTCCATGATGAAATAGATTCATAAGTTTCCATGAGTTGATATGAAAGTTTCAAAAAGAGACTATAGAAAAAATGACTATACTAAAAAAAATTGAGTGATTATATTTGACATTATTTTTATTAATGTATACTCTAATATTGAGTTTAAAAAAAAATATTAAGATATACAATGTTTGCTAATTATCTTTCATTAAGAGGGAGTTTGGAGGTAACTTATTTAAAAAAAAAAAATCACTAAATAGTGAAAAGATAAATAAAATGGCAACTTAATTAAGCATAAATGATATCTTGATAATTTAATGAGACATTCCTTAATAAAAGAATGTATATTTGCACATGAAAAAGGTGATAAAAGTCAAAAGAAATAAAATTGCTACTATAGTGTTGTAAGATTTTAGTATAATTTTATAAGCAAATTATACAAGTTGATAAGTTTAGTACACTTACTAAAGTAAAATCATAAAAAAAAAATCTTTATATAGCTTAAAGAGATTAAAATGGTTTGGCTTATCCATTTAATTTATCTAATCTTGCTAGAAGAATAATTGTCTTAAAAAAGATAAAAGTATAAAAATAAAATGGTTGAAATTTTATATTAATGAGTATAGAGTCGTGGCCATAGTGAATATCATCTATTTTTTAAAAGAACAAGAATGAGATAGTAATGTCTAGAGTATATAAATAATATGCAAAATGAAAAGTTGGAACATATTAGCCTAAAATGATTATATTAGATATTCAATCTTAAATGAGGTAATTACAATAAAAGAAAATTGAATTATAAGATATTTAGTTAGTAGTACTACAAGTAGAATGGACTTAAACCTTTACTATTAGACACCAATAATAGGAACCCAACTTTGAATTAGTAATCTCTGATTACAAAGTTTAATGGGTAAAAATAAATTATTATCATATGTCTCTTAAGTACAAGTAAAATCCATTCAAATTTTAAAAACTAGTGTGATCTAATATGCGGAGAGAATGAGTTTTTATACTCTTAATGAAATTTATTATTTAAATGTCTAAGAAATAGAAATGTAATGAAAACTTTACCTATATAAACATAAAAGTTGTGCTGTTTTAATAAAAAGAATTGGAGTCTTTCTTATAAATGTTTATAAATAAAATAAGTACATGGCTATAATAGTGCTAAAGAAGTTATAAATCTCTGACAAAAGAATAAATAAGTATTATATATGTTATATTTTCAATTCTAACACTAGCAGTGAAGGTTTAATCTACAGACACCAACTTCATTAAAATTTTAATATATATACGTTAATTAAATGTTTAAATTGAGAAATACTTTCTTGTATTTATAATATTTATTTGTATTAAAAGTTAAAGATTAAGCACCAACATTCCAAACTAGTTAAGGATTGTTGATAGTTTAGAATGTAATGTACTTCATATTGGATAAAACGAGTTAATTTTTAATAAATAAAATTAATTTTTTTATTAATTTTATACATATTTTTAATTATTATGTTTGAACAAAAATAATTATTATATAACAAATGATTATTACTATTTGAATATAAATATATTATTATTTATGAAGGTCATAATTATACAAAAGATCATAACCATTCAAATAAAAATTTATATCTTTTTATTTATTATAAATAAATCTTTTAATATATCAATTTTCACGATTTCTACTGAAAGAGTTTGTGGTTTTGTTATATTATAAATGCATAATTACTTTTAAAAGAATATTTTTCACACTTTAGAATCAAAATTTTTTTCTATTATTTCTATTCTCTTATTTATTTTTTCTAACACTAACACTAAACACAAAAACAAGAGTAAAGGAAAAGAGATGAAAAATATTGCTTCTAATCGATTATCCTATAGCAAAAATGGAGAACGTGTACAGTTGCCTGGAAATTACTTAAAGCAGGTGATTTTCGATTTTCCTTGTATCGAAAGCGCTAAATCCAGAAACGATTGGTACTATGAAAATTGATCACATTTGATACAACAAAAGAATAATACAAAAATTTCCCATGTTTTACTCTACAGCTACGAACTTTTTCCATTACCATAACGCTAGGAGATTCATCAGTTTAAAAAACAATGAAAGTATAGGTTTAACCATATTCACAGGATAACCCGTCTGTGAGGAACACCTATTCTCTTTTTTTGATAAATTCTCCTAAGATAAAAATGCTAAAAAATTTCTGTGACCTTCTCCTATTTAAATTGAATGAAAATGAACACCTCAAATGGGATGTTTAACATAAATATCACGAGCCCAAGTTTCTTGAAGTGAGGTTGTCACCTTGGAATGTAATTTTCCAGCAATCAACTTGGAATATGAAGACAGATAACTTTGTTGTCACAACTGCAAGGCATAAAACTGAATGGTTAAATCATCATTATTTTCATTGTAAACTATATAAACACTAGACTGACCCATTTTTATTTGCTATATTGCTCGGATCTTTTCTTAATTGGACTTAAAACCAGCTCATCCTCAACGGCAAAGTGCTCAAAAACATCCCCAGACCAGAACGTCTGTTCTTTCTTTTCTTAGACTTCAAGTAGAAAATTTTAATAAGCTGAATCTTTGGAACCTTTATGAATACAATTGTCTGCTTTACACGGACAGTATCAATAATATCTTTTGTTTCGCTTATTGTCCGAACCTAGGAAACAACAAAAATTCCCAACAGTGAAGAGCATTTGCTGGATAGTTTGGCGTAAAGTATTTCTCGTGCTTATATTTCGCCATATTTCAGTGTCTTATTCCAGAGAATTTAGCAATAAATCAATTCCATTTTGGACTTTGGCCTTCAAAAAGGTTATGGTCAATAAGCAATTTACCAGATTCCAATAAAAATAATGCTTTAATAACATAGGTAGATTTTCTGTCAAACATCAGCAACCTACCATTTAAAAATGAGAAGTTCCTTGTTTGATTCAGTGAAGGTTATATAACCAAAAATTGAACAATTTAAAAAGGTATGGTGTGGGTACTACTAGTTGGTAAACGGACTTGATGAAACTCTAGTGAACATTAAAGAATCCATGTCCGGCTATAGGTTTGAGCCATCCGTTTCTTACAAGTCTGAAGAGCACATCTCTAGCGAAAAGAAACTCAGGATTAGCGTTCAATTGAGACAAATTTCGTTTTAAGTCCTATGATCATCTTAAAGGGCCTAGGATTCTTGAACTAGGGAATTAATGACCACTGAGTTGTCGAAGCTGATCCTCAGCCAATTCTGATAAGAAAACGTCATTCATGTCTGCCAAAGTCGTGGCAATTACAGGGACTTGACTTGTGCAAAGTTAAGTCAATTGCTGAAGGCTGACGACTTGTACGTACTAGCCAGAGCGAACAGGCAGAAATTTCCTCGCCACAAATTGCACTTCCACGCGTAAGTTTGTGGAGGGGCTGGAAGCTCTGAACTGTTTCAAAAGTAGGTCAGTGATAGACCCAAATTTTAAGGCTTCTGAATGTAAAACAATGGTTGTGGGGAATCATGAATTCATCAATGAAATCAACAAGCTAGTTGACTTCAAAACTATTCATCTTACAATTTCAGGTCAATATAATTAAACGCGGATGAGGATACGAAGTTTCCATGCCCGAAATTTGAAATAGCCAATAGGTTTTAAAACCAGAGATGTTTTCGGTTAAGATGCGACTGGTGCTACTCCTTCCAATGGTTAAGGCTCGTGTAGAAATTAGGATAAAATCCCGTCATAAAAGTACCAATAATATTATCCTTGGTGCTCTAAGCCCGTAATCTCGCTCTTCACAACGCTATTAAGACAGTTTTTTTTATGAACAGGCGGTAATCCAATACGTCGTACGGTATAGGTGTGTTAAATCTCACATCATGTCTATCATATAATAAGAAGTAATTTTGAGGAATAGTACGTAAAATCTTAAATATTGAAAAAAAAATAATTTTTGAAAAAATATAAATTTTTAAGAAAAGATAATTTTTTATGATATGAAATTGTTAGATTTTTATTTTTATTGAAAAAAACTCAGGTTATTTAATAAAATATTTTTATTGTAATATCTTTCACTTTATAATAAATACAACATTTTTATTAAATATAAACAGTATTTACGATATTTGATTAAAATAATATGAAGTCAAATATTGACCAAAAAATATAATTTTTAATGAAATATTATGTTTATAAATATAAAAATATGATTATTGATATAAAAACAATAAAAAATTCATGAAAAATGTCGTCATTGTATTTAAAAAATACTACAAAAAAATTCATAAATATTGCATTTTAAATCCTAAAAACAATGATGTTTATTAATGAAAAATGTCGTTGTTGTCTTAAAAAAATCATAAAAAGATAATCCACAAATATTGCATTTTAAATCCTAGAAACTTCAATATTTTATTTATGAAAAACCTCATTGTTGTATAAAAAATTTTCACAAAACAATAATCCACAAATATTAAGTTTCAAATCCTTGGAATGATGACATTTTGATCATGAAAAATGTTGTCATTATATTAAAAAAACAAAAAAAAAAACCCACAAATATTGCATTTCAAATCCTAAAAGCTACAACGTTTTATCCATGAAAAACATCATTGTTGTATTAAAAAAATTTCACAAAAAAATCCGTAATTACTATGTTTCAAATCCTAGAAATGCAATCTTCGAGAAGGAAATTATAAAAAAGTCATATTTGACATTAAACAAAATAGTACTTAAATACTACATTTAGCTTTCAAGAAATGCAATATTTGTGCTTTATGTATAAAATCCAATAGAACCATTAAAACAACCTAACTTTGATTTTTGGTACCACACATGATAAACCCCAAAACCCTTGGCTTCTAATCCTTGCCGTTTTCTAGTCATTGTTGTTGTTGTCACCACTGTTGTTCCCTTATCGTATTGATGTAAAAATGTCTTTTTTTTTTTTTGCTTTCATTATTGGTGTCTTGTGTTGTTATGTTTTTTACGTTTATGCTTTTGTGAACAATGCTGTGTATTTTTTTGTGCTAATGTGATTTTTTTACCTTATGAATTTTTATTCTCTTGTGATTTTTTATGCCTTGTGAATTTTTTATGCTTTTGTGAACAATGCTAAACAATGTCTTGTGATTTTTTATGCTAATGTAATTTTTTTTTTTTTTGCCTTGTGAATTTTATTCTCTATTTTTTATACCTTGTAAATTTTTATGCCCTTGTAAACAATGTCGAGCAATGTCTTATGATTTTTTATACTAACATGATTTTATTTGCCTAGTGAATTTTTGATCTCTTGTGATTTTTCATGCCTTTTGAATTCATATTACTTTAGTGAACAATGTCAAACAATGCCTTGTGATTTTTTATGCTAATGTAAACTTTGATCATATGTTGAACATTGCCGAATCTTGGGAGTTCAATAAATAAAAAATATTGAAGAAATAACGTACAATATAAAAATTTTAATAATAATTGGTTAATTATATTAGGGAAAATGGTTTAGAAATTAGAAATTCAAGATAGGCTTTTTCTTTTGTACACTTATGTTATGCTCCTTTTTGGTGTGTATAGTCTTAATTTCTTTAACTAAATAATAAAAAAAAATTGTTTGACAAGATTATTTCATTCCATATATATTTGTATAGATTAGTTGATATTATAGCATTTGAAGAACACTTGTCTATCTCTACCGAACATGAAGAAGAACATTTAGTTGACACATCATTTTCAAAAAAAAAAAAATTAGGGGATGTTCTAATTTACTTGAAGCAACCGAAAAAAAAAATGTTGAGTTCAATGTGGATAGGCAACCTGTGTTAAGTGGTGCATCGAAAATGGCTAGCCATATTAAATGTCTCATCCAACAAAAAATATCCATTAACTACAACAGTTGGAGAAACGTTCTAACAGATTTAAAAGACTGTATATGAGATTCAATTGTGATAAGTTATAATAATCAAATTGAAATTTATTGATCATTTATGTCTATTGTTTATGGAATCCAATTACGCTCTATTGTTCACATGTTTTAATTTATTCTTTATAAGAATGCTTTGATGTCACAATTGAATGTAAGAAGGTTGTTTTACAATCTACTGGGCTAAAATTTAAAGACTTTAAAAATAAATTAACAACAAATATATTTTACCTTATGTTGACAATATTAAACTGTTGGTTTATACCTTAGCCAAATATTAAGATATTATCAGTGATGCAAAGTGGACAAAGTTTGTTTCAGCTTATCTATCAAATGAATGTAGCGTATGCATAGCAATTTTTTTTTGTTTTATAATACATTATTAAAGTTGAGATGTTTATTCATTTGTCATTGATTTTGTTTTTTGCAAAAATAAATGAAGCCCAAAAGAAAATATAGTGCCTAAAAATAGTATAACCATCGAGCATCACATAAAGGGTATGCAAATGTTAAGTATGAACTTGTAAGTATTTTTTATCAATTATTATACACATGGTTTTAGGATTTTGAAATTCATTTTATTTTGAAGTTTTCAACTTATATATCTATAAGATTTTAGGAAACATCCAGGTCACGCAACAAAATACCAAGACAGGATGTTAGGAAAAAAACATGTTTGTCAAAATTTGAAATGTATGAGGATGAAACAATTGAACAAATGATTAAGAAGATTGTAAGTTCATATCATATTTATATTTCATTTGCTACTTTACCATTTATGCATGTTAATATGTTGTATTTATTTATGTTTGCATATGTTTTAGGAAGATATTGCTATGAGATTCACATCTAGTGAAATTCAAATTAGTGGTGGTGAAGATGTGATGACGTTATCTTTTGATTTAAAAAACAGACCTGATTGTGTTAGGGGATTGGGAGCTTTGTTTCTCCAACAAATTATTTTAAAATTCAACCTAAACCCTGCACCTTCAAGTCTGCTGAATATTTATCCATAATAAGCAATAAAATAAACGAATTGCTAAATTAGAGGTACAATTGACAGCAATGCAAACTAACATGATGAGTCAATCATTTACTGATAATGTTGGAAATGAATTCATGGATGAAGCTTTTAACCAACCTTCTTTTTTAGTAATACAAGTTCTAAACTTTTGTCATTTGATTATTTGATTTTTGTGAGTTGATTTTATATGAAAATAATTTATATTTATACATAATAGGTTTTTCAGCCAAAGATGATCCTAAATCCACTTGCAAAATCTAATATGCATGTACTATCCAATTATGCGTGTCAGCATTTATTAGGTGGATTGGTCATAAACATCGATATCGATGATGGACTATTTGATTATCCCTAGATGACTTGGATTAGGTAAGAGAAGATTTTTAGATTTTATGAGATGATGAAAATTTTAGTTACTAAAATATCGGTGAACATGAAGTTAATTTATATATTCATTTAAATATATATATATATGAATATATTTTCATATATTGTGTATAACGGTAAGTTAATTATTATTTTTTTATCATGTAGCCTTATTTACATATATTTGAAATGACTGATAGTTATAGATTTATTGATCCAAATCATATCAATAGTGGTGTTGGCTCTATACATGCTCTTGCAAATGCATTGACATCTGTAATAAAAAAAAAGTTCTAATACTTTATGGCACCTTAAAATCCTATGTATGTGTTCATTGTTTACTTTGTTAATTAGTTGATCATGTTTGATATACGAATTTTATAATTGTTACAAGCATTATATTCTAATATTGGAATCGATACTATGATTTGTAAAAGTTATTGGTAGTTGGTTGTCATTGAGTATGCAATATTTATGGTTTCCCTTTTCAACTAAAAAAGAAAAAGGTCGAAGCCATCACCCGAGCTTGTTAATATAATAAAGAGATATTCATCTTTATTATGTAAAATAATTTATGTTATGTTTACAGTTTATTTATTAGTATAATTTATATTTACAAGTTCCATTGTGTTGTTTCAAGAGATTGACTATCTGTGACAAAAAAAAAAGTTAAATGGCTTACATTTCCAGTAAGTTTATTTATATTATTTTCTTTAATTGTTTAGAGTTTAAAAACACTTTGACTACCCAATAATGATTTGTAGTTTCCTTGTCAACAAGGAACGATAGAATGTGCATATTATGTCATCTATTTCATAAAAAAGATCGTTATTAATGATCTTATAAGAACACCAACAAGGTTGATATAATTTTAAACTACAGATACCTATTTCTATTTACCATAATTATGAAATGCAAATTGATTAACATTCATTCTTTTTTTTTTTTTGAAGTGGACTCAAAAGGAACAATTCACGTAAGAGAAAATTGATGAAGTCTATCATGAATGGTGTGACTACGTATCCAAATTTGCACAATGAAGACTGAAGACATTGAATCATTTCCATATTTTGGCTTATGTAAATTTGTAAATTAATGTATAGAACTCCAATTCATTGTACTTCATATGATACCATATTTTTTCAATAATACAATTCAAAATTGTTTAATGTATACAAGTGGTGCATTGTATCATATAACGAAGTCTAAATTGTATCATTTACACAAGTCCAAATTTGTTCTATTTATACAAATAAACACATTTCATTTATAATATCACATAAAGAAGTCTAAATTGTATCATTTACACAAGTTCAAATTTGTTTTATTTATACAAACCAATAAATTTTCATTTATAATTTATGTAAGTTTAATTACAAAATGCCAATGTAATTATAATATTGAAACAAATCAAATCATTAAGAATGTAATTACAAAATGACAATGTAATTATAATTACAAAACTAATATGATACATTACAATCTATGATTATAATATTAAAGCTGTTAACCATATCCATAACTGAAAATATATAACTTAACAATACAAAACATTATGATTGTTGTTAAGAATATAAATCATATATCTGTGTCATAGAGGAGAAAAGTTAAATGATGGTCAATAAGCATTACGTTTATACAATTATTTTCGTATGTAATTATTTCTATATTCATGTGGTAATACGAAAAATACATAAATTTTATAAGTATCTCTCGAGATATACTCACCAGCATAAAATATTTCATCTCGAGAGAAACCATCTAATTACATTATTTCATTGAAAAGTGACATTTGCCTATTATTACTCTTGGCTTCTTTCTTGAAAATAAATGAAATGCTTTTGATTTCGTTTGTTGCCTCACAATATGTAGCATTGATATTGCCTATTTGCTTGATCAAATAATCTAATCCATCTCGCTTTTAAAACGCTTCTTGCCTCACAACGTTCTAGTCATAGTTAGATTGCCATACAAGTTGAACCTTCAACTTCTTTATTCTCATGATTAGTGTTGGAATCATTCTCATGATAGCCAAAGTCAACATTCTTATTAGTATTAAATGATTCAAGCATCAGTTACTGTTTCAATTTTCTGATCAATTGCTTTGTCTGATCTAAAAATTGTGACAAAATCATCCAAATGAATGAAATGTGAATCTACACAAAAATTAAATTAAATAAGTATAAAATATTTTAATAAAAAATTAACAATCAAAATATCTTCTACGTTCGTGTTAAAGTACTTACCAAACCCACTCATAAAAAACAACATTGCAGCAATGACATATTTGTCCCGATCATTTGGTATGTAAAGTATTTAATATGATGCGTAAGAGAGATGTGGTCGCATGGAATACTATGATTTCGTAGCATGTAAAGACAGAGAGATATTTGGAAGCAGTTGTGGTGTTTAGGAATATGATGAAAACGGGGATAAGACTTAGTGCAGTCAGTTTTGTTAATATTTTCCCAGCTTTATCCGGTTTAGAGGATTATAATAATGCTGAAGTTCTTTATGGGATGCTTCTCAAGTTGGGTAGTGACTGTGTTGATGACTTGTTTGTTATTAATTCGGTGATTTTAATGTTTGCAGAGCTTGGTTGCCTTGATTTTTCCGGGAAGATTTTTGACTGTTGCTCGGAGAGAAATATAGAGATTTGGAGCACTATGATTGGAGGGTATCTTCCAAACAATTCTCCAGTTGAAGGAATTAAGCTTTTTCTTCAAGCTATGGAATCGGAAACTGTTTTTGATGATGTCACTTTTCTTTCTGTATTAAGTGCAGTTTCGCAGTTGCAGCAGTTGTACTTGGCGCAGCAGCTACATGCCTATATAAGTAAGAAGTTATGCAAATTGCCAGTTATCGTAGCCAATGCACTACTTGTTATGTATTCCAGGTGCAATTCAATCCACACATCATTCGAAGTATTTGATAAGATGCCTGAAAGAGATGTAATCTCTTGGAATACCATGGTTTCTGCTTTTGTACAAAATGGGTTGGATGAGGAAGGGTTGTTACTTGTACATGAGATGCAGAAGCAAGGCTTTTTGGTTGATACTGTGACCGTAACTTCTCTTCTTTCAGCAGCATCAAATCTTAGAAACCAGGAAACTGGAAAGCAGACCCATGCTTATCTTCTTAGGCATGGCATTCAATTTGAGGGGATGGACAGTTACATTATAGACATGTATGCTAAATCTGGCTTGATTAGGAATTCACAGCTACCTTTTGAAAAAAGCAATTCTAGCAATAGAGATCAATCCACGTGGACTGCTATGATTGCTGGTCTTGCACAGAATGGCCTGATTGAAGAAGCAATTGTTGTGTTTAGACAAATGCTTCGGCAAAATGTAATGCCCAATGCTGTGACACTGGTATCAGTTCTCCCAGCTTGTAGTCTAATGGGAAGTATAGATTTAGGTAAGCAACTTCGTGGATTTTCTGTTCGTAATTTGTTGGATGCAAATGTCTTTGTAGGCACTGCTTTAGTTGACATGTATTCCAAATCTGGTGCTCTTAAACTTGCTGAAAACATGTTTTTTAATGTCCCTGAGAAAAGTTCTGTCACGTACACCACCGTGATATTGGGTTATGGTCAACATGGAATGGGTGAGAGGGCACTCTCTTTGTTTCGCTCAATGCAGGCATCTAGCATTCAGCCTGATGGCAGTACCTTTGTTGCAGTCTTGTCAGCTTGTGGTTATACCGGAATGGTTGATGAGGGCCTTCATCTATTTAAGTCAATGGAGAGAGAGTTTAACATCCAAACCTCAACTGAGCATTACTGTGTGTTGCTGACATGCTAGGGAAGGTTGGAAGGGTGGTTGAAGCCTATGAGTTTGTTGAAAAATTAGGAGAAGAGGGTAATTCCTTGGAGATTTGGGGAACACTTCTTGCAGCTTGCAAACTTCACCAAAACTTTGACTTGGGTCAAGTTGTGGCGAAGAAGTTGCTTCAAATGGATACAGGAAATAGCATGACAGGCTGTCACGTTTTGCTCTCAAATATATATGCAGAGGAAGGGAACTGGGAAAATGTTGCCAGAGTGAGGAAAGAAATGACGTAGTTGGATTCAGGTTGCAGGTTGTGTAAACTATTTTGCTTCTAATGATCAAGAACACCCCGAATCTGATGAGATATATGAATTATTAGAAGGACTGTGCAAGGTGATGAAAGATGTTGATTATTATAAATCCTTTGCAGAATTCCTGTTTCCCTGGGATTTCTGAATTGATTAGTGACGAGGGTAACTTGCGGGTTATGATATCACCTTGGGGCTACAAATGGGAGACGAAGATATTTTGCTCTAGATACAGGCAAGTGGCTTGACTTTTGTGTGGCTACTTCATTTGAGTATGTTTTAAGGATCTTACATATTTTAAGATCTTTCTGTCTATTTTAAAATTTGGAGCTTTGTTGATATCTGGCTAAGATTTTTGAAGCAAGTTAGTCTCTGTTTGTTTGTGCAGGTTGTCAGTCTCTGCTGGCAGAATCCCTTGACATGGTGTTTGACTTGCATTGGAGTGTGAGTTGGTTTAGATTTTAAGCTGGTCAAGTCATGAAAATGAAATCTTAATTGTCTAGCTTTATAACAGGATAAACTCAACTCTTCTTAAGACACCCACCAAAATCACCCCCCTCGCCCCCGCCGCCCCCCCCCCCCCCCCCCCCCCCCCCCCAGAAGAAAAGGAAAAATAAAAACCAATCTGGTAAAAATAAGGCGACTTTCTTTCTAATACTCATCTTACTTTACTTCTATGCAACTCTTTCCGTCTCACCGAACAACAGCAACGGGGTGCTTCTTTTATATGTTACATACTGGTTCACTTGTTAGTTTTTTTGGGTTTTAGTGATACAGTGTTTTCCCCAAAAAAAGGCATATAAAAATCTCCCCACCCACCCCCCCTCTTCCCTTCTCAAAATTTTGAATTGTTCAACTTCAAGGTTGAGGTATTATGCATAATTGTGCTGGATGGGAATAGAGTTGAATTAAGAAGACTGAATAATCTTAGGAGAGCTCAACGTATGTGGCAGGAGAATATTTAACAAATTAAATACAGTTTTAGGCATGTAGACGCCTGTGACTGTAAATGAGGAATTTCCCTTACTGAAGGAATCAATTAAGTTGGTATGATTAAGAAAATGTAGGATGACGTAGAAACGCCAAACTCCTTTTGCAGGTAGTGGATTTCCCAGTATAAGATCAATCTGTTATGCAGGCTGGAGCTGGATAAGGCTTCCAGCAAACAAGTATTCATTTATCCTTTCATGCACAATATATGAACCCATCTACACTGGGTCATAGTGGATTAAGCATTACGGTTTAGAGTTCTTGGATTAATTGGGGTCTAAAGACATAAATGTTGGTCGAAGTTAAAATTTTAAATCTGAATTTTTCAACATCAACAGGATTAACGATTTAGTAATTTATTTAGGGCTGTAAAATTAGTAGCTCTATGTTCTTGCCCTTCTGCATAACTATAGATCTCTCAATGAGATGTTGCAAAACTTTCACAGGTAGCACCTAATGTGCACATTGTCAATAAAACTTCACCCTTTCACTTCTAGGACTTATTAGTTCTACTCTGTTCTCAGGATCCCATCGTCCAGATTTGCACAGGTAGCAAGTTCTAACCTTTAAATCAAGATTTAACCGAGAACATCAGCTGCAATTCCGTTGTTTTCTATTTAAATAGAAGAGGGAAAAGATTCCGGTAAAGGGATGTGTGGAAATGGTTATGCCAGATCCAAGAGGTAACTAAATCTTTTACTCATCAATACCGCACATGGAATATGCATTCTTCATTTTCAGATTATGACAAATACCTTTTATGATTTTAGAATGAAACAATAAAATTTTTGTTTTGTTTATACAATTAATTATGCTGGATGATAGTGAAACCATGTAACGAACTCTAAAGCACATTTATAATGATTGAACAAGACAGATAATAGCTATGCGGGTTCTCTTACATATAGTACATTATTTCACAAAATAAAACTAGTCTAAACTTAAAAGACATTGCCTTTTCTTTCTTTTGTAGTACACTTGTCATCATGTTGTTTAGAATGATGCAGTATTTTGAACAAATGTACATAGCAGAAACATTTATACAGTAGATCTGGAAGCATGTTGTTAAAATGGTTAGAGTACAAATCATATGTTAGGGAAAGCAATGTGCAAAAAAAAACTTATTCTGTTTCTTGTTTTCCAAATTTTATTTGTTGTGAAGTGTTTTCTGGAGATACTTCATGAAAAGCTTTTTTCTTTATATAAATCTGTTAAAAATGCATCAATACACATGAAGAATATGATTTTTTAACCAAAAGCTTCTTCAATGACTATAACTTGACAGTTGTGCCACAACTACTTTTACTTTTGCAATCAAAGCCTAAGTTTCAAATTTTGTTATTTTAAGTTGACATCATTTTGAAAACATGGGTTCTTTTTTTCAATTTTTAGAAAGTTTTTCTTGTAGTGTTATCATCTAAATACTTACATGATTTGTTTATATCTGGAGTTGCAGTACAGCATGTGGCCTATCCCACTTTAATTCTTTGTAGTAATTGGCAGTTTGCAATAAGTAAAACAGAATGCAAACTTGAAGACAACATGGAAATATCCAATCCCCACTTGCACAATGCAGATTTTGAAGCGTTGTGTCATGGGATCCCTTTTTTTTTTTTGGAGCATTTAGCATTATGATCTGGCTCAATTTTGGAGATGAGTCATTGTCTCAGTGACTGGTTGTAGACATTTTTCTTCTCTTTCCTTATTGTTTTACTCTGCAAATCTTTTGGAAAGTTCATCCAAGACAATTACCTTTGTAGTGAATTAAGAATCCAGAAGAATTTATTTTGGAGTAATGTTGATATTGAGTTTCAAACGTGCAATTTCTTACATGATTAAAATTAAATTATGTTGCACAAAGTGAAGTGACATAGACTATCTAGCATGTTGTAGATATTTCATAGCAAGGCTCAATCTCTCTTAAGTGGCCACAGCAGGCCAAGCCCTCAAATAGGTTGGCAAGAGATATTTTTTTAACTCTATATGAGGATGCCTTTTCTAGAACTGAATCAAAATCCTGCGATGTTCTTGGCGTCCGTATAATTAATGATTTGTATGATTTGGGTAAGCGGTCCTGAAGCTAGGAGCAGAGACCATCCATACAGAGTCCATTTTAAAAATTTTGAATCATGAACCAGTTCATAATCTTTTAAGACTGTAAACTATCAAGCACAGTTGGTTCGATGCGGTTGAGGATCAGTCTTAAAACTTTTTTTAAAAATATGTATGTAGATAATAATTTTTTTAATATAATTAAGAAAAATTACAACCACATAGTCCAAATTCATGATTCCACGTATAATGCATATTACAATTAAATATTAAAAAAATTCAAATTACATACACCCACTTCTGACTGGGGATATTGGCGCAGATGGCCAACTAATAACAGGTGAGGGTGTGAGGCAATTTGATGACATTCCTTTTATGTTATTCCTCTGGTTTATGCATCGAGACAGCATGACACAGCCATTGTTTGTCTTATGCAGAGACACCACAGTTTAGAGCCATGGCATTTTACTGTACCGTTATTAGTCTTCAGGGACTCTGTTCACCTAGCTTATAAGTATAAATGAAGATCTGAGAACATGTGCAGAACACAGGAGATAGCATATAAAGAAGAGATTTGTTTTTCTTCTTCTTTTTGCCCCAAAATCTAAAAGGGGAATTTGCTTATCGGAATCTAACATTTTTGAAGAGAAAATGATTTTACTCCTAATTATTTTACTTGATAAATTCTGGATAAAGTTAAATTTATGTGTTTGTTTCACAATAAATTGATTGAGAAGTGTAAAATTATTTAATAACTTTTTTTATTATATTATTTTTAGTTATATTATTATTTGATATAATGTGAATAATACGTGACATGTAAATTATAAAAATAACTTATATGTTAAATGAATAAATAATTTATATGTTAAATTATTAAATAAATAACAAATTATATGTTAAATAAAAAATAAAATGATATAAACTATATATCCTCAAGTAAACATTTTTAAATTCATGTTAAAGATCAACAAGTATTCTTTGTTAATGAGGTAATCTCTTTCTTTCATCTGATTTTGTACTTTTATTTTTTTTTAATTATCTTCAATTTATAAAATCATTGCTCTAAATATAGTTTTTAAACATTTCTAAGAATGAGAACGAAATAAATATCCACTATTTTTGAGATATTTATATTTTAATATTTATAATATTTGAATTTATTTAAAAATCCGTTTAAATTTAATATTACAATTCAAATCTAAATATATTTAAATAAGTATTATTCATTTAAATATTCAAATCTATTAAAATATTTATTTATTTAAATTTTTTGTCAAAATATAAAATAAATAATAATTTGATTTAAAATTCAAATTCACTCTTAATTAATAATAAATAAAAATTTTTTTTAAGGTCCGAAACCTTTTACAAGTATAAATTTTTTTATATTTTACATATATAAATGAATAAATTTAAATACGAATTCAAATATTTATTATTATCTATTAAAACTTAAACGAATTCAAATATTAAATATCTAAAAAATACTATTCATTTTCACTTAAAATTTATCATAAATAATAAATTTTTTATTCGAATTTGTTAATTATTCACTTATAATTATTTAAATTTAATGTAAATAAATAAATAATAATAGATATTCCATTATTTATTATCTACTGCCATCCCTAAATATTTTTGTCCAGAATACTATATCAACGTATGTAAAAAGGTTGAAAATCATTATAAATAAAAAAGAAGAACCTAGACTGAGAACACTTATTTATATAAAAAATTTTAAAAAATATATAGATTACGTTTACTTTAAGTGAACGTAAACGTAATCTATTATCGTAATAGACACCGTTGAAGTAGACATCGAGACTAATACACTATGTTTACTTAAGTATTAAAAAACAAAAGAGAATCCATATAGAAAATGCATATTTGTTTAAAAAAATAAAAATGATAAGACAATGTTTATTTTGAATAAACATAATTTATTACCTAATGATGACGTTTACTAAATGTCATCTATATCATTATTTTAATTTTTTAAAAATTTTAAAATCTTTATTATTTACATTTTAATTTTTATATCTTTTATTTTAAAATAAATAAATTATTTATTTATGTAACCTATGAATTATTTATGTATTTATTTAACATGTAATTTATTTATTTATTTAACATATAAAATAACTTTATTTTATTGTATAAAATTTTTTATTTTATAAATGAAATAAATAACAAAAATCATATTTCTTTTATAATTTTAGGAGATTAAAAAATATAATATAATTAGAATATGTAATTACGTGATGAAAAACGAAAAAAAAATCACTTTCTGTCATAAATCTAAAAAAACTTATAAGAAACGATGGTTTTTTATTGTGTTTACTTTTCCTTTTTGATACTGTTAAAAATGTAAAAATCCTGAAGCAAGAAAATTTTATATTTAAACTTAGAAAATCATATTATCTAAAACAAGATTTGGAGCAAAAACCTTAAGTTTCTCTAACCAAATACCCACTTAAAAGTTTTTCTTGGTTACGTTATATTTTTCCTTTATTGAAATAAAAGAGCAGAGGGTAACAGGAAAGCAACATCTGCTATTATAATCAGATGAATTGAAGAGAGCAGAGTTGGTTTTCATCTCTGCATCTGGCTTGCTTGCTCAGTGGTCACCTGATACCAACCATGGAATTTGCATTTCATAAATGAAGAAATCTTCCGGCTTCGTTTCATTAGAGAAATGAAAAGACGTGAGAATAAAAAATTTATTAATTTAATGACTAAAATTTGTAATAAATTTTATCATTTTATTACTTAAACTTTAAAGTAATAAATTCTTTTTTTTGGTTTTTCCTACTAACAGAACTTTTGAGTGGTGATTGCATTGCAAATAACTACATTGACTCATTAGCTGCCGCCTGTCACTCCATGGATTCACTTTCTACCTTGACAATAGCCTAAATTAGAACTTGAGATGGTAATAGGTTGGATTGAAGTGAATCTTTGTTTGTTTCGAATTTAATTTGATTTTAAATATGTAAAATTTAAATTTGATTCGATAATTTTTTTTATTTTTTATATTCGAATTTGATTTGATTTGATATTGTATAAAATTATATTATTTTTAATTCGATCTGAAATTAATAAAATATTATTTTTAATATAAATATAAAATTAAATATATATAAAAATATATAAATAATTATAAAATTAAATAAATAATTAAAAAAATTATTTTTATATATCAAATCGGATCGAATTTTCTTAAAATTTAATTTTAATTTTTTTTCATGTCATTTGATTCGATATCCGATTTAAAAAAAAATCAACATAAAAAATTTGGTTGGATCGAAACCACGGATTTTTTTGGCTTCTCTAATTAAAACCAATTACAAACTTTTATATATGTTCCTGAATCTGACGTCTAAATTAAATTTGATTTGATTTAAAATTTAATTTCATGAATAATATTTATTTTTATTTAATTTTAAAATATATTTAAATATAATAAAAATTCGAGATTTTTGTTGAACAGAAGTTTTGAATGGCCGACCAGACCTGGTCCAGCCATAGACAGGTTTAGGCAGGTATGATTCTATCTTATTTTTAAACCATTTCCAGACAATTTTCGCATTAACGAAATATAAACATGGGCTTGTTTGTCTGAACTCTGAGGTGCCAGACATGTACAGCCTGACTTGTCTGCTTCTAACACACAGGAGCATATTGGGAATTGAATACGTCCAAAACCCCAGCAAAGCAATGACATCACACTCCTATGTGAGCCCTGAAAACTACATCACCCTAATCAAAACCAAGACTACCATCTATTTATCTATCTTCATCTTCTTCGTCGCTGTTGCCCTGTGAGATCACTTTTCTTTCTATTCCAATGATGAAGAAAGCAGAGCTGGTGTTCATCCCAGCGCCTGGAATAGGCCATTTGGTATCTGCAGTTGAAGTGACTAAGCTTTTAGTGAATCTCAATTCCAACCTCTCCATCACCGTACTCGTCATCAAGTCATCCTACGACGCAGCACTCAACGCCTACGTCGACTCTCTCACTGCCAATATAACCACCCGCATCAAATTCATTAACCTCCCTCTACCTGAACCAGACAAAGATGTTACTCCCCCTAAGTTATTGCGTTCTTTAGTTAAAACCCATAGACTTCTCGTAAAAGAGGCCGTCAAAAACATAGTTCAGTCCTCCAACTCGCCTCGACTCGCCGGGTTCGTTCTCGACATGTTTTTTACTCCTTTTCTAGATTTGGCTAACGAGTTCGGCGTTCCTAGCTATGTGTTTTACACGTCGGGTGCAGCTTTTCTTGGCTTCCAATTTTTTATGCAAGCTCTTCATGATGAGCAAAATGTTAACATCATGGAGTTAAAAGACTCGGACACTGAGTTTGCCATCCCTTCCTATGTCAACTCGGTTTCTACTAAATTCTTTCCCACTGTGATGTTCACGCCTGAAACTTTTACTTTGTTGCATGACATAGCCAGATGGATGAGAGAAGTCAAGGGTATAATGGTAAATACATTTTCGGAGTTTGAATCTCATGCGGTCGACTCCCTTTCTGATGGTAGACTTCCACCCGTTTACCCAGTGGGACCAATATTGAATCTCGAGAGTGCAAGTGGGATCCATCGGGATTCTAGTATAATCATGAAATGGCTGGACGAACAACCTCCTTCGTCGGTGGTGTTCCTCTGCTTCGGGAGCAGGGGGAGCTTCAGTGGGGATCAGGTGAAAGAGATCGCCTGCGCGCTGGAGCAGAGTGGGCAGCGATTCTTATGGTCCCTACGCCAACCCCCAGACCCAGAAATGGGTATGATGGCAAGGCCGACTGATTACGAGAACGTGGCAGAGGTGTTGCCAGAAGGGTTCGTAGATCGGACGGCTGGGATTGGTAAGATCATTGGATGGGCCCCGCAAGTGACCATCTTGAGCCACCCCGCGACCGGAGGGTTCGTGTCGCACTGCGGTTGGAATTCAACGCTGGAGAGTATATGGTTCGGAGTACCGATCGCCACGTGGCCTCTTTACGCGGAGCAGCAGCTAAACGCGCTTGCATTGGTGAGGGATTTGGGATTAGCGGTGGAGATTAAAATGGATTATAAGAAAGAGCCTCATTGGAGTGATGAGGCTGAAATTGTTAAGGCGGAGAAGATAGAGAGAGGAATCAGGTGGTTAATGGAGCAGGATAGTGATGTTCGGAAGAGAGTTAAACAGATGAGCCAAAAGAGTAGGAAAGCTGTGATGGAGGGTGGATCTTCTCATTCCAGCTTATGTCGTTTTATCGACGATGTCATGTACAACACGCCATGAGAAATTTAATGTACATTACTGTTTTTGTAATTATTGTCTCACCTTATTTTTATTTTTGAAGAAAAAAAATATAAGGGAGATGGGTTGTTTTAATAATTAGAATGAATTTCACTAAGGGAAATTTGAGATTTTTTTAAAATTTATATTTGTGAAATGTGATTTTCATATTTAGTTAATTGATATTTAATTTTTAAGAAAAGCTTAAATTTTTAAACATATCTAAAAATTTTAAAATTAAAAACTCATATTTTTTATTTTTTAAAATTAAAAAAAAATTATTTTTGTTTCATGTTGACTTGTATAACAAATATATTTTTATTATTTTATCTTCTTAAAAGTCAATATATATTAAAATTTTAATTTAATTTTTTTACAAATATTATATTAAAAATAAATATTACAAATATTGTGTTTGTTGAAAACTTAATATAATACCTAAGTAGCATTTTTTTTTATTTTATCACTTAAATATTGCATTTGCATACTTTAAAATATAATAATAATTATTATTTATTGCATTTTTTTTAACAGAAACATAATATGTAATTTTTTAACATAAAATTGACTTCGTCTCAAGACGCATGTCGATCAGTCTTGGTTTCTACTGCCTTGAGATCAGTTGTAGACTCTGATGCTTTGTGGGAGAGGTTTCTGCTTTATAATTATCACGAAATCATGTCAAGATCCTCATCGCCGTCATTGCTGTCATTGGCAAAGAAGAATCTTTGTTTCAATCCCTCTTTTCAGCCCATTTTCATTGAAAATGGCAGCATGGTAAGCCTAAAGTTGACTCTGTATTAACTTTTCAAACTTTGTGCCACAAGAACATGACAACTTTTTCACATGTATTTTAAATGTAAATTTTCAAAGTACAATCGCATTTTAATGAAGTTAAAAATAATTATTATTTATTATAATTTTTTAAAAATATGTAAAAAGCTTAATTATTACGTTTTTTTTTAAATAAATATAATAATTGATTATTATAATTTATTTTAAATAATTAAATATTACATTTTAAAAAATTAAATATAGTAATTGTTTTATGTAATTTTTAAAATAATTAATTAGTACGTTTATTTAAAATTAAATACAGTAATTGTATATTGTAATTTTTTTAAAACATATAAAAAGTTTAATTATTATGTTTCTTTAAAGATAAAATGTAGTAATTGATTATTATAATTTATTTAAAATATTTAAATATTATATTTTTTTAAGTTAAATACAATAATTATTCATTGTAATTTTTTCAAAATAATCAATTAGTGCATTTTTTAAAGTTAAAAGTAGTAATTATTTATTATAATTTTTTAAAACATGTGTATAATCAATTACTGCATGAAATTAACGCAATAATTGATGATTAATAAATTTTTTTATAATTAAACATTTGAATATTGTGTTTCTATAATTTGAGACGTAATATTCGTCAATTATTTTTATTGACAAATAGTTATGTTTGTTATATAGTAAATGACATTATAGTTAAAATACATAACTAAGTAATTTGATTTTCCTCCAACCAAATACAAGAATCTAATAATCCAATGCCTTAAAAAAGTATCTCTTGCCAGGAATTCACATTTTATTGGGGTTCACACTTTTCTCAAGAATTTAAGATTTTACAAACTAAATACCCCATTAAAGTTAAATATTTTTTTTAAAGAAAAATTTAATTTATGTAATTTATATAATTGTTTTTAAAAGTTAACTGTTTTAAATTTAAATTGCAATATTTGTAATTTTTTCTACTTTTAGATGATAATCTTCTTTGTAAAAATTTTTTTTAATCTATTTTTAACTCATCAACTTTTATTTACTATCTTCATTCCAAGATTCTTTTGTATAAATATGTTTTTTAATTTTTAATTTATTTTTAACCTCTTAACTTCTATCTAAATTTATCTAAAAAGGATATTCACGCTTAAGTTTTGTAAACATATAATTTTCAAAAATCTAATCAATATGTATGCAATTTGAGTTAACACTTAGCTGATAGGTTAAGATTGAATCAACATTAAATGTTGAGAATTACTTTTCATCACGAGCATATGCTATCATCTTACGACAATACATGGTGATATAAGTCGTTGGGCATTTCGTGTCATCATATTTTTCAAATTCAAGGACTTTAAATTTTGGTGGAATGACTACATCTGGGACTAAACAAAGGTCAATTGCATCTATGGAACCATAAAAATTCATTCCCTCTACGACTCTAAGCCTTTATTCTAATAACTTAATCTTCTCTCGGGCTATGGTATCTTTCACTTTCTCAAGTGTCTTTATCCCTAGCTTTTCTCTCTTTTTGGGATCATCCAAATCAGAAACTAAGATTGGCTCAAGTGGTTTTTCCATCATAACGAGATTAACAAAATTTTGAAATTGTCTTGGAGCAGGTATGGATGTCACTCTTGGATAAAGATTGGGATATCCACTTGGAGTAAAAATTAGTACTCCAGTTCCTTGAAAAGGTTGGGTCGATCGTGAGTCAAACCCTAGAGGGTAAATAAGATCTACTATATCTAGCGATTGCTCTTAAAAGCTAAAATTTTCTTCCACTATTTTTTTTGTCAAGTTTTTTGAGCATATCCATTATTGTACTGAAATCCCCTCTTAGTTCTTCTTAAGCTTTCTCAATTCTGTCAAATCGACTGGCTTGTTCTTGCTCCATAATTCTTGTTTAAGTCTTAGTATTGTATGAATGACGAGTAGGTTAGGTCAAAATTTTTTATGAGCAAGCCATTCTTGAACCTTTATTATCACAAAGTTTTTTTTTTTTAAAAAAATAATTAGAATGTTATGTGTTAAAAATTTTATTTTTGAAAATGATGTACATGATTCATGAATACAAGTGAAAGATATTTGCTCTTGGATGAATTTCAACACTAGAAATTTTTATTGAATCCATAAAACTTTTATTACATAGGATTTACCATCATCGAATTATATTCATAGAAGCATTTGACTTGTTCATAATGGTCTTTTTTCTCGTTTAGAAAGTTCACTAGGTGCTGTCCATATTCTCCTATGGGATGGACTTTTCTTCTTAACACTTTTATTTTTTTAACCATCTCCTATGCTTTCTTCACTGCCTTGTAAACTTGATTAGTCAGGTGCTCTATGTACTATTGCCTCCTTAAGCTTTTTGCTTTTCATCTTACACGAGCATCTCTTTTTGAATCACATGTGAAGATCTAATCTTTTTTCCTTCTATGCCACTCATCTATTATTGCTAAAATATGGCTCTTGTGGTCTTGCAGTTGCATCTCTAACCCTTGGATCACCTGGTGAAGTGATTCTTTTTCATTCAGTACTTCAAAGTCTTTCTTTTCTCTTTTACGAGCATGACTTTCAACCTTTTCTTTTTTTTTTTTTTGACATTTCACCAATCTTGCTGAGGTTGTAAAGTATAACCCCTTCTAATTCTGATATTCTTGAGAAATTTTGATGGTCTCCTCTTACTTTTCTTGAGCTTTGCCTTTCCATTGGTTTATTTGCTCTCGGAGCTCATCCATTTCACGTTGTCGACTAAGGTAAGACTTGATAACTTTTTCAGTTTTGAATTTAACTCATAACCTCTTATTTTCTTAATGTAAATCTTTCAAATCATTATTGGCCACATCTCATTCTTTTATGATTTTGTCAATCTGCTCTCTTATATTTCTATTTTATATTTCAACTATCCCATATTTTCACGAAGTCTTAAATTTTTTCTTCTCATTTCTTCTTTTTCAGCTTTTAATTTTTTTTGACAAGCTCAATTTTTGATAATTGCACTTTTTCTGAAAGATTAGTTGATCGATGTGAGCTATCATCAAGAGGGAGTATTATATCTCTAGGTCGCTTTACTTTTCAAATTTGATAATTAGGGGTGATTTTGTCAATGAGAGGCCTCAATCTCATTCTCCGTGTTTTCTTCCATGCTTGGATCAATTGCTTCGAGGTTCTTGGTGGATTTGGTTCCCCGTAAATGAATAATACTTGCGCCAGGCCATGAGTGGTAAGAATAAATTACTTTGCACCAAATTACCTAAGCACCATAAATGGAGTGTAACTCAAAATACCTCATAACCCTAATAACGGTATCCATGGCTCGTTTCTTCCATGAAACAACAAAGGCATATGAGACATCCAAGGCGTCATCCATTCAATTTATCCTCGATAAGCTTTCATAAGAAAATAACCCACTCTTCTTTAGTCTTCAATGTTGGCTATCAGCTTTTGCAAAACTCTTCAATTGGTGCTTTATTTCATAGATAAAACTTTGAAAAAGTATTCTTTCCACACTTGAAATGACTTCTGACCCACACATACAATAGCGATGCACATCCTATAAACTATCATTTTTCATTTCATCGATAAAAATTCAATGACTTTATGGTTTCAGCTAGGACTGCTGGAGCAAGATTAATTGCTTGGGTTTTAATTTGCTCAAAAAAATCTACCATAGTTATCTCAATGTAACCCAAAGTCTTCGAAAAGATTACCATGCCATACAATGCTAGAGCAAACACAATCATACCTTGATCATCCTTTAAATGCCCCTGAATGAAGTTTCGAAGAAAGTTCCAATGAACGTCAAGATGTTCACCTTTAGGCTTCACAAAAGAATCAATGATTTCTACTTTAACCCCTATAAGCTTGGCCAACTTTTTACAATAACTTGATTTTAACTTTCGGGTAAATACCTTATCTGAACGCTGTAGTTTCATTTCAAGCAAAATCGAATACTCTTCAATAGTTGGCATTAAATCTTCTTGATTAAAAGTGAAACATCTATAGGGTGGATCTCAAAATTGTATAGCTACCCTGATCAACTGTTCATCAATCACTACCGAAATAAGGGATGCAATCTGTTCGTACTTCTTGGAAAAGCTTTTTTTTTTTATTTAACTGACCCAAAATGGTGGCTAAGTCTTCTAAATTATTTTGTGTGAGATCTAAATATACTTTTTCAGATAATTCAGACATAACCAATAGCCAAACAATCTTTACTCTTTTGTTGGGCTTTTTTTTACTAAACATGTACTTCATTATACGGCTCACATGCGACACTAACTGAAGATGAACAAATCTATAGTTTTATGGGATCCATGAAAACTTCTTAGGAGAAATATGTCCTGGAACAAATATATCGATGTAGAACTGTATGATATGATTAATGTAAAAAAGAAAAAGAAAACAAAATAAAATTAAGTTAGTGTGAGGATGCGATTTGAGAAAAAAATATTTTTTTGAGTTTTGAGTTTTTTTTGTTTTGTTTTATTTTGTATTACACAACTTTTATTCTTGGTATTTCATACAAGAAGGTGGATGAGGCTCTACCTAAAGCTGGTTTCCTAGGCTTATTACATATTGGATTTAGATTGACATGTGTCTAAAGGTTCCCAAATTGTTCCTCACTATTATCCATGCTAGACTACTGAGGCACACTGATCCTTACCCATTACAGACTATGAACGAAAAAGGTTCAATTTGAGTGCAAATATTTTGCTTGCCATTACGGAAGTTATCACCTCACGAAGGCATAGGAACTTTACTTCCTCCTATAAAGGACGGAGGCCATGTATAAAGCTCATGCATGATATGTATTGTGTTATTGTGTGTGCAAATATATCCAAATTTATTGAAAGTAATATATACAAAAAAAATAAAGCATAAGAGACATAGTAAACGAAACATGTGTGGATTTCTTTCTTTTTGTTTTTGATTTTTTTTTACTTTTTTTTAAAAGTAAAAAAATAAAAATCTAAGAAACCGATTAAGATTATTTAAATCAAAATTTAAGGATAACACATAGTTAATTTTGGCCTGATTCTTGAAAACAAAAGGCATCCCCAGTGAAGTTGTCAAGTTGTCGTAACGGTTTTGTGTCCCTCCGATGAATTTAGAAACAAAATAAAAAATAAGAGTCGCCACCAATCTTTTTTGGTTAAGTGCAATTGACCACCTTTTAAAACATATCCTTTTAATGAAATCTCAAAATTAATTAAAATTTATTAAAAAGATAATTTTAGGGTCTGCGTAATAGTCTAGGTTCGAAAGTTAGTTACGTGTGAGGAAGGATTAGCATCCCTACAACGCTCGTTTAAAAACGGTACCAATTAATTATATATTATCCTTTAATTTTGATAAAAAAATAGTCTCATTTTTTGTGTTTGAAAAATAATTTTCTTGATTTTTTTTATTTATTAGAAATTTATTTTTTTATTTATTCTTTATTGTTTCATTTTTATTTGAGAAAAAAAATTAGAACCTTTTTATTAAAATAATTCTTAAAATGTTCTAGTACATTGGTAACATTAGAAGAATTTTTTCACCTAGAGATTTTTCAGACATCATTTTTCGGAATACCTTAGAATTTCATCCTTGGAGGCTCAAATTTACTTTTCATAAAAAAATTATGTCATGCATGCAATGCAGAATGTTACCATGTTGATACATACATTTTATTCTTTTTTAAAATTTTTATTAATTTTTATTAATATTTACTATTATTTTCATTTGAAGAATGAAAAAAAAAAGAATTTTTATTATATTAAAGATTTCCTATAAATATTTCAATACACTGATAATATTTAAAAAAAATTCTCACATAGAGATTTTTTTAAAGCATCTCTACTCGGAATACTTTTAGAATCCCATCATCGGATAAAATTTTTATTTTCTCATTTTTTATTACCTATTTTTAATTTATTAATTAGTTTTTATTTATTATTTTATAACAAAAAAATTTTTTTATTGTATTGAAAATTTTTTAATAAATACTCTAATACATTAACAGTATTAAAAAAAAATATTTTCACCTAGAGATTTCATAAGATCACTATTTCGAGTATATTTGAATCTCATCATTGGATAAAATTTTTTTTTATTATTTTTTATTATTTTATAAGATTTATTTTAAAAGTAACAAAATTATCACAAATTTTTATTATATATTTCATTATTTATTTTTATTTGTAATATTATAAAACAACAAAAATTTATTCTAGCAAATTTAAACATTTTTACATGCATAAATATTAATAACAAAATTTAAAATAACAAAAAGACTATTTTTTAAAAAATAAAAAAAAAAATTTTTACCTGAATCGAATCGGTCAATGTAGGGCTCAATCGTTTCAGTCTAGTCAGTTCGATGGCTCAATGTCGATCTGATTCGATCTGATCTAGTTCAGTTGGATCGATTAGGGGTCAAAAGATGAGTCAGATTGTCAGGTCAATTGCGTGGATCCCGAGTCGGGTCGACTGGTTGACGCGCATATCCTAGAGCTTAAAACGACGTCACTTTTGGTGTTTAAATGAAACGACGTCGTTTTCACTATTGACAGCTTTATAAAAGTAAAAAAAAAAAAATTACTTCATTTCACCCCTTCTGCCCAAAAAAAAATCTCTCTCATCTTTTTTTTAGAGCGATATGGGGTCGGTGAGCATCTGTTGTGACAGCCGTTGTGGTCCTCACCAGTGACAAGCTCCGTCTACTGTCGTCGGTGTCAAAAAATTAAAAAAAAAAACCTCAAAATGCTCCTCTTGATCCCCCGAATATAGATCCAACCTTTTTTCCACCAAAAAGAAACCTAAACAACCTAGATCTGCTTTTGAAGTTTCGGTTAAACTTTTTTTTATATTATTTTTTACTTTTGATTTTTTTATTGACTTTTTCTCTTTTTTGTTCACAGTGAGCTTTAGGCGCTAGGTTCCTCCCTACGGGGAAGATTGTGTTGATTTTTTTTGGCAAAAAACTTTTTCCTTTTTTTTTTGGCAAGATATCCTTCTCCTCCCCTTTTTTTTTGGTTTGGCCAAGAGCTCTATTTATAGAGCTCTGACAGTGCCCTGTGCTTAAGCGAGTGGCATAGGGCTAGGCATGAGGATGCAAGCACGAACCTCATACCTCTTTTATTTTTTTTTGTCTTATTCGATAGTGGTAGGGCATGGTGGCTAAGATCCTAGGCGAGGGTAGTGAACAAAGGTAGCAGTAATGAACAGAGTAGGGTGACAGAGGGTAGGATATGGTGGCTAGTGGGATGGGTGATTAGAGGGTAAGGTTTTTTTTTTATTTTTTTTGTATTTTATATTTTGTATTTTTATAGTTTTATATTTTTTTGTATTTTGTATTTTTTGTATTCTATATTTTTGTTTAATTTAATAAAATAAAGAAAATAAAAGGCAACTGGGCTTAAAGAACGAAATGGGCTTCGGGTCCAATCGAAATCAGATTTTAGGCTCAGTCGAATTGAAATCGGGCCTGAAACTCAATTGAATTGAAATCGGGTATCAGCTCGATAGCCTGAGAATTATTAATTAAAATTTGGATAAATTTAGTATCTACAAATCTTTTACACCTTTTCGGGTTTGGCCTAAATTAATGCCAATCTTTTAAAGATGCACAGGCCCTACAGATGTCATTTTTTGGATCATATGCTTTACATATATCCTAAGTGTCATTTCATAATTACACTAACCCTACCTTTAGGGCAAAGACGTATGATCCATTTGAAGTTCCTAATTTTGATATCTTAAAGAGAATGAAAGATTGAAGTTGAAAACTTCTACGGTGATTAACGATTCAAGTATGCAACAAGTGAACCTTTTAGAAGAGAGAGTGCAAGCTATCAAAAGAATGGATTATTTTGGCTTTATAGATGTAGCTGAACTTTATTTAGTCCCAAATGTGATCATTCCATCAAAATTTAAAGTTCTTAAGTTTGAAAAATATGATGGGACAAGATGCCTGATAACTCATGTTACCATGTACTATTGTAAAGTGGTTGCCCGTGCTCAAAATGAGAACTTGTTGATACATATATTTCAAGACAACCTTACTGGCTCAATTATAAGATGTTACGTTTAGTTAGACATAACCTGTATCTACTTATGGAGTAAGTTAGCAAGTACATTAATTGCCTAATACATACATATTATACACTTAACTCCAAATCATCTATCTCTATGAAGGATGAAAAAACCTTCTGAAAGCTTCAAAGAGTATGCATAAAGTGGAAAGATGTTGCTATTCAAATTTAACCAACTCTCACATAAAAAGAAATCATAGTTTTATTCGTGAGTACTTTAAAGGCTCTATATTATGAAAAAATAATCAGAAATGCCATCAAGAATTTTATCGAGATGATGATCACTAGGGAAATGTAAAAAACACCATTAAGAGTGGCAAGCTTGTAGAAGGAAAAACCTCAAATACAAAGAAAGGTAGGATGCCCAAAAGAAAAGAAAATGAAGCTCAAGCTGTGAGCTTTTAAGGATAATAGTTTATAAGTTACACCCATACCACATTCAACATATCTTGCCTATTATCTAACCATTAATCATATTACACCAGTCTCTTGTCATCTTGTTTCATAACTAGTTTACAGATCAACTTTTCGAATACTTACATATGGGCCTAGTCTTGTTATTACACCAATTTCAAGGCCTAATAACCAAACGGATGGTTTAAGGAGATCTTGAAATAATTAAGAAAAACCTTTCATTGATCTTATCCATATGACTTATACAGAGTTATTCCTAGAATTAATCAAGAACGATTAAGTATCTTCAGTTATTTTAGAACCATTAAAGCCATCATATCTCAAATAGTATGATGCTAATGTCATATGCGATTACCATAATGAGAGCATGGGTCATTCTATAAAAACGTGCCCTACTTTTAAGCACAAAGTGCAAAGTTTAATTCGAAAGGTTTGGTGAGTTTTGATGAATTAAGAGAATTAGATATCAATAAAAATCATTCGTTTAATCACACAAGCGAATAATTTTGAAAAGGACAAGATGTTAAGGTTGGTTGCAAGTTGTTTGTCATTTTAGAATTTCTTGTAGAGTAATGTTAGGATTTTTTTTATTTAATAAGATTTCATTTTTTATCATTTTAATAAAAAACAAGTTGATGTATTTCATTACATTTTTTCTATCATCCAAGCCATTATTCTGTGCTTTGTTATTCTTCATATCTTTTTTAGTCTCATTCTTAAATTCTAAATGATGAATGTTTGGACAATGATAAATAATAATTTTTGGATTTAATTTTGAAAACTTATTCATATTGATCTATGGAGATTATTTGAGTAAAAAAAATAATCTATAAGCTGATATCATTCATGAGAAAATGAAACAGATATGTCTTGGAAGCATCCCTCAATTCGTCTTTGTTCAAAACATGGTATTCAAATAAAGCATTCACATTTAAGATGAAAAATAGTCATTTTGCTTTTATCATTCATAAAAATAAAATCATCCATTGTTACCCTTTTTAGGCTTGTAATGGTTTTTTTCTAAAGAACCACAACCAAGCATCACGCTTCACATTAAGGGTAAATTTTGAGGAAAAACCTACTTGAAAAAGAGAAAAAACAAAATATCACAAAAGGTTTCAAAGATATGGAGTAAAAAGAAAGAAGAACCTTTTGTACAAAAAATAATAATAATAAAAAAATGAATACCACAAATGAACTAGGGCAAAATAATGAAATTTTTTTATGAGGAATAAGATGAAGAGAAAAAAATGAAAAGTATGACAATGATGTGGAATGGGGCAAAATGCAAAGTTGTATTACATGATGAAAAGTGATCCTTTGGTTTGAACCCTTTAAACATATGTTTTTAGCCTATTTTATCTTGACATCTTATCATAGCTTACGTTACAACCCTTAAAAGTCCATTTTGATCAAATGTGAATGCTCGAATTGAATGTTTATATATTGAGCTAAGGTATGCTTGTAATGAAGTGATGGAATCATGATTTGTTATCATGTTTTAGAAATTGATGTATGGGAGATATCAATAATGGATGGATTGAAAAAAATAAAAAATGTGAAATGTGAAAAAATGTAAAATAAAAAAGAAAAAAAATGTAGACTCAAATTAATAATCCGAAAGGGAGATTTGGGTAGAAAAATATCTGATTTAAAAATAGGATGGGCAATAAAATATATAAAAGATCATTATCATCTAAAGATCCTTTGAAACTAGGGCAAAGTTGAATGAGCTTAAAATGATTTTGAAAGTCAATGGAATTAGTTTTTGAAATAGAATTCTAGATTAATGTTAAAAATTATCTGAATATTCATTATTTGGATATTGTTATACCATTCAAATACTTATACTAGTGACATGCTTTGAATTTTTTCCATTGCCTATTTGTTGTTATACCAAACTCGTTCTTGTATTAATTATTTTTTCTCTTAATTTACCTTGTCCTCTCTTGTTTTGGCATCCCCAGAATAAATTGAGAAAATATATGATTGTATTATATTTTTCATGAATTGAAATGATAATGAATGAATGATAATATCCATAAAAGATCTATATAATCCTTTTAAAAGAAATCTAGGATGATAAGGGCAAAAAAAATTGAAAAAAAGATGAAAGAAGCCTGAAAATATGATTTGAAAAGGCAAATGTGGTATCCAAGTGGTGCATATGGTGATAAAGCAACCAATATAATCTGTGAGTTGTGACCAAGGATCAGATAACGAAATTTATGAATTGATTATAAGATTATTAGTGCTGGAAAGCTAAAAAAAAAGTGAGATAGTGGAGTCTTTAAAACCTTATTACTACAATCAATTAGAATTTCATGGTATTCATTTCAGCGACATCTACATCACATTGTTGTTTAAATAATATATGTACATAACTTGATGAATATTTGAATCTTTATTTTGATAATTACATTTGTATCATGGTTTGGTCATGCATTTGCATCATATAGTGAACAAATGAATCAAGGTTTAGAGTATGGCATTTGCATTACTACGAGAATTTGGATGTTGCATTTGCATCATTATCATACAAAATTTTGACTTTGGTTGAAAACTTTTAAACTTTTGAATCCTTGAATGAGAAAATTTTTTTATGATGAGATTTTTTTATGTGAAAAACATTTCAAAATTTAAAAGTTATAAAACCTTTTGAAGAAGTATTTTCAATATTGAGAATGATTTGTAAGACTTCTGGGTATAATCTTTAAGAATTTTTAAATGAGAATCTTTAAGTTTTAAATAAGAATCTTGAAAATTTTTTGATGTGAACCCTCAAAGTTTTTGAATAAGAATATTGAAATAGTGGAAGTGAAACACTAAAGTTTTTTTGAATGACAATATTTGAAATCTTGGTTGTGAATCCTTAGAAGTTTTTCGAATGAGAATATTTGAAATAATAAATGTGAACTGCTAAAGTTTTTTGAATAAGATTCTTCAAAAGTTTGAACATGAACCTCCAAAATTTTTTAATGCGATTTTTTGAATTTTTGGTGTGAATTTCTTGAATGTGAATATTTGAATTTTTAAAATCTTCAATTCTTATGAATCTAAAAAATCTTGCAAATTTTTGCATTCTTACAAATATGAAAATTCTTACAAATCTAAAATTTTTTCAAATCTAAAATTTTTGCGAATCTTAAAATTCTTGCAAATCTAAAGATTCTTGTGAATTTGAAAATTCTTGCAAATTTGAAAGTTCTTGTGAATTTAAAATTTTTTGTTAATTTGAAAATTATTGTGAACCTGAAATTCTTATAGAGCTAGAAGTCATGCGAATCTCCGGTGAATCTTTAAACTTTGTGAATATTTGAGTTGCGAACTTTGAATATGAAAGTTTTTGCAAATTTAAAAAATTTTTTGAATTTGAAAATTCTTGTGAACCTAAAATTTTTATGAAGCTAAAAGTCATGTGAATCTTTGGTGAATCTTTGAATTGCAAACTTTAAAATTTAAAATCGTGATACTTTGAACTCAAATTGTGAATCTTTAAGTTTCAACTTTTATTATGAATTTTTAACTATGTAATTTTTGAATACTTCAAATTGTGAATCTTTGAAGTTTCAAAATTTTGTAGTTCTTATGAAGCCAGACTCAAACATATTAGGTATCTATATCTTTGTGTAATTTCTATTTCATATAAATTATTTAAAGAGGGACAACTGTGAAACCTTATTTCATCTCGGATTATCCTCAAATCTCGAGTTAGTTTGAATTGGGCTTTGGACCCAATCATTTGGAATTGAATTTAGCATTTGAGTTTTAGGCCTAGATTATGTTTTGGATCAAATCAAGCCTTTTGTAATTATTTTGCTTTTATTAGTATTTTGCAAGAAAATAAATAAAAAGATAAAACATAGGGCAGATTAAGTGATAAGATTTGGTGTTTGAAATTCAAAGTTTGGATTAAATTTTGAAATCCAATGTTTCTTAAAATCAAATTTCAAATTGAAAGTGATAGGATGCTCAATTTTTTGAAGTGAAATCATATCTTCATCATGTTAGAGCAAGAACGAAGAGAGTGAAAAACACATAAAAAATCAAAGAAAAATCACATAAAAAAACCAAAAGAATAAATGATTACAAAAAGCAAACACCAACCACAATCAGACAGAAAGAAATCTAGCGACAAGACACATGTAAAACCCATAAAGTGCCACAATTTCCATCCACGGCCTAGAAATCCAAAAACAAAAACCCAACGTATACAACCAACGGTCGATCCTAGGTTTGCCAACATTCTCCACCTCTACAAACTATCTTCATCCATCACCATTTCATCACCAAACCAAACCCAAAGCCAACATAAACTCAAAATAAGACTAAAGCTACATCACAACAACCATCAATAGTCCAAGCACCAACCCGAGATCTACATGGCAATAAAGAAAAAGTTTAGCACAAGAAAATAAAAAAAGAGAGAACTTATCTCCCTTAGGTTTCAGATCCAAGGTGTTTTAGAAAGATTTAAATCTTCAAGTTTTATGAAAAAGTAGCCAATAAAAAGAGGAAGAACATACCTTGAAGCGATGGCAAACGGAGTGGTGGAAGAGATCTTAAAGGTTGAACATGCGACTTTCAAACTCAGATCCATACGACTCTAGTGAGTTTCTGAAGGAACTAAGTAGATCACGTAAAAGTGGAGACTTAAAAGAGCCTTTAGGCAAAATTTAGGCCTCAATAGCGATTAGTTGACAATGGTAGACTACAACATATGGCAACGTCAACACCGAAATCTGGAAACCCTTTAACTTTCCTATTGTGTTCTTTTGATTTTAGTGAGAGAAGTAGAGAAGAAATTCTTTTAGAGAAAACAAAACTTGAAAAATGAATGGAAATGCTTAATAATAGGTTTTTGTAGTAATATCCAAACGATGCCGTTTTGACTCGGGTAAAAGGGTTTGTGACCTACGTGTTGCCCAACTTGGAGACCTGACCCGGATGCACCCATTCTATAAGTCAATAGTGAGCCAAGTTGAGCCATTTTGTTGTTAGTTGCTGAGCAGATTCATTTAAGTAGAGCTGAGCTAAACCTTGAATCAAGTCGAGCCAAAACATTTACTTTTCTACTAGTTTTTTTCTTTTTATTACTCTGCTTATTTATTTAATTTTTTTAGTGTTTTTTTTTATAAATATAATTTTAAAAAATGAGAAAAAGGTTGAATTATCAATTTTTTCTTAAACCAAAAAAAATAATTTTGAAAAAATAGGAAAGAAATTAAAATATCAATTTCCTTTGAAAAAAATTTTCAAAAAAGAGTTTTGAAAAAAATTTAAAGTATTAATTTTTCTTAAAAATAAAAATTTTCAAAAAATGTTTTGAGGAAAAGTTGAAGGATTAATTTTCCTAAAATAAATATTTTCAAAATAAAAATTTTCAAAAAAATTCTTTGAAAAAAACTTGAAGAATCAATTTTCCTTAACTAAAAAAAATATTTTAAAAAATTTTGAGAAAAAATTGAATTATTAATTTTCTTTAAACAAAAAATATTTTCAAAAATATTTGGGAAAAAAGTTGAAAGTATCAATTTTTTCCTTAAATAAAGTATCAATTTTTTAAAATAAAATAAAATAAAATAATTTTTTAAAAAAAGCTTAAATATCAAGAATTTAATTTTTTAAAATATTAAATAATTCAATGACAAATTCTCTACAAGAAGAATAGTAGTTTTTTTGCATACTCTTGAAGTGAAGAAATTATTTTAATTTTCTATCAAAAGTATTAAAGTTAATTAAGAATAATTTTCAATAATTAACTACTTGATAAGTTTTATTAAAGGCTCAATAGATAATACAAAATCAAGCTGGAACCATCTTTTAATAGGCATTGTGAGGGTGCTATAACCTTTCTCATACATAACTGTACTTTCGAACTTAGTTTTATTTCGTAGATATTGAATCTACCTTTTAAATATACTTGAGTCAAGCTTAGGTTTATATTTAAAATAGGATAAATTCATTAGGTGACCAATCACACCTAAACAAAAAAGATTGGTAGTGACTCCTTAAGTTATGTCTAACGATAGGTCTATAGATCTATATGTAATTACATTGACAATTTGATTAATTCTTTTGAAATAAGGATTTAAATCTTAATATTTATAATTTTTTACTTTTAGATCATAGTTTTTTTTTTATAGCAAAAAATTATAATGATACATTATCCTATATATGTAGATATTTAAATTTATACTTATCAAAATACTTTTATGAGAAAAATTGTGAGACATTTAGATTGAAGCACATAATATTTGGTAAGTTCAGTATAAAAGTTCATAATTGGTATTAAAGTAATCATTAATTATCAGTTGGGAATATAAGAATAAGTGTTATATCGTGAGAGTTATTTCTAAATTTATAATCAACGAAAATCACCTATAAAATCCTAATGGTCGATATAATCTTAAATTTGTATGTAATGTGTTAGACTTAAGGGAATGTTAAATCTTAACAAAGAGAGTTTCTATACCTCAATCTCACGTTAAAAAATTGTAATGTTAAATCTTATCAGACAAAGTTTATATATACTTCAATCTCATGTTAAAAAATTGAAACGATGTTATAATATAATATAATATAATATATATATATATGCTTAAACTTATACTTGTAAAACATAAGATAAAATCATAGAATTTTTTATTCAAAACAAATATTATATCACAAATTAAATGTAAGTTTTCACATAATTAATTTGAAAGAATTTCCTAATTAAAGATGTTAAAACTTACAAATTTAGGAGATTAACGCGAAGACTTAGAGATCTTAAGAACAGCCAAAGGTGTTTAAAGCATGTCGACATAATAATCAATAAGAAGAAAATTCAAAGGTTTCCCATTGTATACGCCAAGCTTAAATTAGTAAAATTCGAAAAGAATATCGATATTCTTTGGAAGCTAGCTTTCTCTGCTTGGCAAGAAGATGATTGTCATATTCTTTAGGGGTATTTTTCTTTTTGGCAAGAAGATGGTGAGATGTTCATTTCCTAAAAGAGAAAAAAAAAAGTTTTCCATATTGCTTTTCAACATTCATTGTACACTATAAAAGAAAATAGCAAAACAACGAGTAAAAAGTAAACTTAAAATCAATTCGTAATAGATGAAAGATTCAATTTAAATAATATTATAAAAATTTTAATGTTTAACATAATGAGATAACACTATTGTATCGTATGTTATTATTAAATGATTGGACCATATTATACAATAATTGAATAAGTAGCATTTTAAATAGAAACAAAAGAAATTGAATAAATTTGTATATGGCAGAATTGCTTCGAGGCTGCTGCATTTTTAAAATATTATTATATTATTATTTTTTTCCTTCTTTATTTGGCCTTGTTGAAAAACCATCGATTCTTTCATGTGGGAGGAAGCTGCTTTAGAATTAGAAAAAAAGGGAATACGCAGAGGAACAAAATTTTTAATTTTATGCAAAATTATAACATCAGATGCCATTAATTTTTATTATGTAATTAATTGAACTTTAAGCCCAAACAGCCAGGAGAGACATAAGACCAGATCCCAGAAGAAGACAAACAATTGCTCCTACTTGAAGTATTCCATTGTTTTGCAACTTTGGATTCATGAAATCAGCAGCCAGAAGATCGACAAGCGCCATATATATTAAGATCCCAGCTGATGCCGCATTAAAGATCCCTTCAACAATAAGAGCAGTTGGGCTGTTCTCATCGTATACATTTGATATGCCTATTCCTATGGCAATTCCTACTGGGGTTGTGAGAGAGAAAAAGATTGCCATAATTGCAACAGCTCGAGACTTGAATTGTGCCTACAAAAACATCCACAATAAACCTCTACTAAACAAAATGGTATAAAAAAAAAAAACAGTACTATCCCAAAAACCAGATAATAACAAAAGTGGGGCAGGAGCATTCCCCTTTCCAGTTTACAGAAATGGTTGAAAGTTATTAAACAAAATCTGAACATTTATTAGCAGTTATTACCCTGGAAAATACCTGAGGAACAAGTGGGATTCAGGGGAAAGTCATAAACACATAAAATTGTTAAAAACAAGGGATTGAAGATGTATTACCTGAGAAATGCATCCACCAAGTCCCATGCCCTCGAAGAATTGGTGAAAGGTGAGTGCAGCCACCAAAGGTTTCATAGTCTTTGGACTTTCAGATGCACCCAAAGATATCCCTATTATCACTGAGTGCACCAGTATTCCCAACTCCAAAACCTACAAAAAATGTATAATATATATTAACTTTCATCATACTAACATTTGATCAAATATATATCAGTCTGATGATGATTATTTCAAATCTTTAGTGGAACAAAAGAATTTAAAATTACCCAATATATATGATTTAGAGTTTAGACATGCTTACTTTAGATTACCTGAGATACTACTCGGTGTCGAAGAAGCTCAGATGAAACTGAACGCTCAAGCGTAGAAACAGAACCATGAGCAAGGCCATCAGTTGCATGAGTATGAACATGCCCGTGATTTTCTTATTCCCTTGTTTTCTCTTCATCACAGCCGTCACTCTGTTGGGTCTTATGAAAGTGAGACTTGGTGTAATGAGAAGTAGCAAACATATCAACTATCAATGTAGCAATTGCAGAGGACATAGCCACCAATCCGGCAAACGGAAACTTCCCCCAAGGATTTTCATTGAGGCAAGGAGATGTCAAGTTCTCAGTAGCATCAGGAAGAACATGGATAAACCCCGTCGACAATATGACACCGGCTGCAAAGGCTTTGATCAAGAAGAAAACATTCCTTTCGGGACGTAAAGCCTTGATAGTTTTCCCAAGCAGAGGAAAGCAAACCCCAATAGCTCCAGCAACGAGAATGGAAGCTAAAGCAGCCATCTTGTATTTGTGCGCCAGTGGCTTATTCCGATCTTCATCTTCAGGTTCGCACATGCAGTCTCCTCTTCCTAGGGAAGGAAATAAGATGAGAAAGCAGCAAAGAAACATCGAGAGCTGAGTTTGTTTAAAGTTGGTCATGGCTGGAAATGAAAACCGAATCCAATTGAGGCTAAAAAAAAATAGAAAAAGAGAAGTTTTGGAGAGAGTGAATAAAGAAGTGTTGTTTATATAGGGCAAACTAGGGCAGGGCAAATTATTCTGGCCCTACGATATGTGAGATTGAATAAAGAAGTGTTGGTCTTATTTGTCAGATTGGTGAGATCGGCAGGACGATTTGGTCAACTGATGTTGAAAATTTAAATACTTTTTTACTGTATTTGTATATTATAGAAAAATAATGAGCTCATTTTTACAAATAATAATTTTAATAAATTTTAATTTTTAAAATCACAATAAATGAAAGTGACTTCTAAAATCTTAAAATCTTATAATTTTAATTTTATGTGTAATGTATTAAACTTGAAAAGAAGTCAAATCTTAACAAAAAAAGTTTATATACCTCGGTCTCATATAAAAAATTGTAATAATATATTATAATATATGTGTGTGGGCACATGCAAACTTAAACTTATGAAACATGAGATGAAATTATAAAATTTTTTATTAAAATAAATATTATCTCATAAATTAAATGCAGATTTTTATATAAATAATTTAAATTTTTTTCTTAATTAAAAATGCTAAAATTTGCAAATTTAGGAGAATTAACGCGAAGACTTAGAGATCAACCAGAGGTGTTCAAAGAATGTCAACATAATAATCATTAAGAAGAAAATTCAAAGGCTTTCCATTGTTAACGCCAAGCTTAAATTGGTAAAATTCAAAAAGAATGCCAATATTATTTAGAAGCCAGCTTTCTCTGCTTGGCAGGAAGATGGTTGTCACATTCCTTGGGGTATTTTTGGCAAGAAGATAGTGATCTGTTCATTTCCTAAAAGAGAAAAAAAAAAAAAAAACGGTTTTCCGTGGTCCTTTCCAACATTCATGGTACACTACACTAAGAAAATAGCCTGTCGATTTTTTTTTTCTAATATAATTATAACGATTTGAAATTTTATGGTAAAAAAATCAAATATAATTTTGAATAAAATTTAAATTTGGTAAGATCATTACCAAGTTAAATTCAAACATGAGTAATTCAACTTATTGAACGAACTGAATTCGAACATCTTAATATCTCATTCAAATAGTTCATCAACTTAATTGAATTTTTATATTTTAATATATATTTTTTATTATTTTAATTAAAAAATATTATTTTACCTTTCTATATCAATTTAAATCTGAGTTAGAATTTGAACATATATAATCAAGTATGAAATGAAATTTGAGAATCAAACTTGGTTTTTATTCAGTAAATGAGTCTATCTAATTTAACGAGTTCAAATAATTTGATATTTATTTCGAATCAAATTTAAACTTAAATATTAAAACTTGATTAAGCTTAAATTTAGTTTCAAATAATAAATTTCAAATTGAGTTCAAATTTTTTGTTGTATTAGCCCAACTT
Source organism: Durio zibethinus (assembly GCF_047325235.1). NCBI lineage: Eukaryota > Viridiplantae > Streptophyta > Magnoliopsida > Malvales > Malvaceae > Durio > Durio zibethinus. Next base: position 12,221,441 of record NC_143182.1, read on the forward strand.
AATTATATTCATAGTCGACGACGAGCTTAAATTAGCATAATTCAATTAGAATGTCGATAATGTTTGGGGGATTTTTCTTCTTGGCAAGAAGACGATGATCTAATATGTGCAAATGTAAATGCCTAATATGATATCCCCTAAAGGAATCTATCTGTTCATTTCCTTATTGAAAAAAAAGAAAAGAGTTTGCCATCTTATTACTCGTTCTCAATATTTAGGTGGTGTTGGGTTTGGAGTGATCATTCAATAATCATGGTGATCTATGCATGGTGAGCAAACCACCGTATTTAACAACCATTTAGTGATTTAACGTGATGGTGATCTTAAATCATCAAAGAAGTATTTGGTATAAGATGATCGTCTTAAAAACTATAGTGGTGTACAAATGTTAATTAGATCACTTTGCTTGGTAAGCATTTGGTAATCTTACGTAGCAGTGATCAGATCTTTGTCTTGGAGGGTAATCGAATTTTCATATAAAAAAGTGGGAAACATTTATCATCTAGGTGATGAAATATATAAAATTCGCAACAATTAATATTATCCATTTAATATGCAAATTAAAATCTTGTTGCATCTTAAAATTATAATTATTTTATATTATAAATTTTTATATTTCCAAACTAATATTCATTATAACAAGTTCAAAATAATTTATATTTTTTTTACTTTTTTTAATATTTTATATATAATATAATATAATAATTTTCTTTTATTATGAATTTAATAGATTTGTTTCATTTTCTAATTTAATTTTTTTTCATAATTTATATTATAAAAATAAATTTACTTATCGATAAATATATTTATTAATTTAATAATTTAATTATTTTTATTATAATAAATAAATATTATTAATATTTTTTAAATTATTATCTTTAAACAACCATAAAATTATTAATTTATGTAACTATTATAATATGCATAGTTATTTTTGTGGTTTTAAATAAAATAATGTTTGATTTTTAGTATTACTAAACATAGTGATCTTTAATTTTTAGGAATTAATCATTGTTAATCAAACAAAGTTATTTCAAATCAGAAGTATTAATATTATTTTTGTAATAAGATCACCCCGAAAATTATATTACTGAGATGATCTTACAAAAGATACCAAACACTACCCAAAAGTGATTAGATTATTGCCTTAAAAAGTGCTCTAGTACCTATCTAAAGAAGTGAGAAACTTTTATCATTGAGATGAAATGGTATGTAAAATTAATGATAGTAAATATTATCTATTTAATATGTGAATTAAAAACTTACTTTTTTAAAAAATTAATTGTTATTATTTTATATTATAATTTTTATATTTTCAAACTAATATTTATTTTAATAAGTTCAAAAATATTTTGTATGATTTTTTTATTTTTTAAAATTTATTTATAATATAATTTTTTATTTTAATATATTAGTTTTATTTTCTAGTTCAAATATCTTTTTACATAATTTATACTATAAAAATTAGTTTACTATCAATAATATATTATTAATCTAATAATTTGATTATATTTATTATGAAGTAAATAAAATATTACTAATATTTTATACACAAATTATTTAATTTAAATTACATTGAAATTATTAACTTGTATAACTATTATAATGTGCATAGTTATTTTGGTACTTTCAAACAAAATAATGTCCAATTTTTAGTAATATCAAACACAATAATCTTTAATTATTAAGAATTACTGATTCTTACCCAAACAAATTAATTCTAAATCATGAGTGATAAAATTACCTTAGTAATAAGATCGTCTCAGTGATTAAATTACCATAATAATATTGAAAATGATATCAAACGCTATCTCATAGTACAACACCTAAAACAAAACCCATCAATTTCTTTTCTCTTTTCCTTTATTACAATTAGCTACTAGAACTTGTTTTAATCAAATATAATTTTAGAAAAAACAATTCAAATTCAATTTTGAAAAATGAAAACTTAGATACATGCACTGACCATCAAATCAAATGTTCTGAACTTTAATGATTAAAGAATTTTATCATGTAATATATAAGCACTCTCTTACATGACTCATTTTTTCAATTTCATAAATTTTGTATTGGTTCAAACAAAAAAAAATGGTTAATACTCCAAAAGAGCAAAACATGTTAATCAAAAGTTCCAAATAAATTTTTCATTGATGAATAAAAGCAAATCATCAATTTTGTTTCACATGATCATTTGTCAAATCTATCTAATGCTCATACTGATCAAATATTTCATGTTTGGTCAGAAGTTGTTCATGTCCTTCAAACTATAGAAAAAGAGTTTCACTTATCTAACAAATCTGATGGCATCATCATATATCGTTCTGTTAAAGGGCAAGACTCTTGCTATCTTTTTCTTACTTAACCTTAAATCTTAAACTCTAATATCAAAAAATATATATTTTTACAAAAAAAGCCAAGGCTTAGGGATAGATAAAGGAATTGTAAGTCTTGGATTCAAATCTTAAACTTATTAAATGCCACCTCTTAAGGATGAACACATGAATTAATTAAGTTAAGTTTCAAATTAAAAAAAAAAAACATATATTTAATGACAAATAATTCAAATTAAGAAATCAAATTTGATCTATCAATAGATTCACTTGAATCAAAATAATATTTTTAAAGTAATTTTGATTGAAAAATCTAAAAAAAGTGTAAGAGTTACACTAGTGTAAGTGAATCCCTCTTCATATGTATATTATGTAGAGAGAGAAGGGATCCATTTACTCCAGTGTTATATATTTTTTTTCACCATTAGGTTTGGATTAAAATAAATATTTTAAATCTTAACTATTTTGATCTAAGGATAAAAAAAAAAAGTACAACACGTACATTAGTATAACTAGATCTCTACCCATATATATATATATATATATATATGACAGACAACTTACACTAGTGTAAAATTGTTTAGTTTATAATTTTTTTAATCACTAATTTCAATAGATCCAAAGATGAGAGAAACAACTCAAATAGAGAAAAAAATAAATTAAATTTTATTTCTTAGATTTATTGAAATAAATAATCAAAAAAAAATTTAAAACCAAAAAAATTTTTACATTGACGTAAGTTGATCACTTCTTTTATATAGAGAGAGTAGAGATCCACTTATATTAGTGTAACTTTTACATTTTTTTTAGACCTTTGGATCAAAATTACTAAATTTAAAAATATTATTTTGATTCAAATGAGTCTTGAATTTAATTTTGATCTAAGGGTTCAAAAAAGTGTAAGAGTTACATTACTGTAATTTATCATAACAATTTTAAGGACCGCTAGATGAATTATAAGAAATCAAACCAAAACTGGAGAGTCACCACCAATCTTTTTTGGCTAGGTGTGAAAAATTTGTCTTCCTAATAAAATTTTAAAATTAATTAAAACTTATTAAAGAGATAATTTCTTGTTTAGTTTGCGAAAATAAATTTGGGTTCAAAAGTTCAATTACGCATGATGAAGAATTAGTATCCCATAACATTTGTTTTAAAAATGGTACCAACTAATCACATGTTATTCTTTTATTTTGATAAAAATAGTCTTACTTTTAATATTTAAAATAATTCTCTTAATTTTTTATTTTTTTGCAAAAATATTTTTATAAACCTTTTATTTAAAATTATAGACACTCCATTTCATGCAAGGTTGGTAATTAAATTTCGGTTTAGATTTCATCTAGATTATTGAGCTTTCAAGGTGCCTATTGGGTCTTTAAATTAGTGTGGAATAATTAGGCCTTAAATTGATCTTAGGTTTTAAGCCCAACGTATAGTTCTTCTGGTGTCTAGGTTTAAAGCCCATTATATAATTGCATTCTTATGTTTTTTCATTTTATAGCCTTAATAAAAATTAAATCAAAAAATAAAAAATAAAAAGAAATTTTAGAGTTCAATCCAAAAATCAGAGTTACTTAAAACTGGAAATCAAATTAGAAAATCACTAACCACAATCAAACAAAAAAATTAAAGCCCTAAGAATCAAGCCACGATTTAGATCAAATCAATTTATGGTAGATTCAATCTTTGATAATGAAACCCTAAAATTTCTTATGAACAAGCCTATATAAATCATGCTCAAAACCATAAAAAAGAAATAGAGAAAATTGATAAAAAAAATTGTAGTAATTTTTGGCATGAAAAAATTTATGGGTTTTTGGCATAGTTATGGGATTTTTATTTTTATGAGCCATTTTTCATCTTGAAAATTTGGTGTAGTTTCTGGGTTGACCTTTAAGGTGGTGTCGAATTTATATGATAAGGTGATTTTTCTAAGATTTTTTGGTAATTTGTAGCGTTTAGGTTTCTAGGATTTTTTTTTTGAAAACTAGAATTTTTCAACAAAGTTTAAGTTTCTGGTGGTCGACATATGGAATTTTTTCCCTTTTTTGGGTTTTTTTGAATTTCTCGATGGGTTTATAAAGAATGGTTAGAAAGAATCTGATTTAAAGAAAGAGGGAGTTAGGCAATTTTAAAGAAAACAAAAGAAACTTAACTTTTATACAGGGAAGGAACAACACCATTTTAGAGAAAAAATTGATCGACATAAACATGGTTGACCCACGCACAACCTGTATATTAAACCTGACCCGATTTCATGTATTTGCTTTTATTTTTCGTTTTATTTTTTGTTTTAATTTTTTTCTTTTCTTTTTTGGTTTTATTTTATATTATTTTTATTTATTTATTTATGTATTTTGTTATTATTATTATTATTATTAATTATAGATTGAATAGCTTATTTTTGTAAGATGCCTTTATGAATTTCATTTTATTTATTTATTCGTTTAAAAAAATAAAAAAATTTTGAAAATAAATTCATGAATACTATCAAACTATTGGAGGATTTTACTAATTATTTTTTTGAATAAAATATATTAATGGATCCGACGACGGAGCATCTTAAGAATGAAACATTAGTCTTTATAAATATTTTCGAGGTAAAAAAATTATCTTAAATTATTATCAAACTATTTGAGTAATTTTATGATCAATTTCTAATAATAAATTATTTGGTAAAATTGTAAAAATATCTTAAGGCTTGGATTATTTGAAATCAAACTGGTATCATCTTTTAGATGGGTACTGTGAGGGTGCTATAAATTTTTTTTCATGTAATTGCACTCCTGAATCTAAAATCTAGTTTCATACACTATAATCTACTATTTATAAATATCTACATCAAACTTGAAACTTTTCTTTAAATGAGATAGATTCAGTTAGGTAGCTAATCATACCTAAAACAAAAATATTGGTGATGGCTTTTTAAGTTTATGTCTAGCGATAAGTCTATGGATCTATACGTTATGACAGTTTAGTGAATCCACTAGGAATATAGAGAGTTAAGCCAATAAATGATTTCTTATTATCCAAGCCTACTTAATAAATTTAAGAATTTTTCTTCATAATTTTTTTTTATCATACTTGTCATTCACTTGTATGAGCAAAACATGAACTCTACACCTTTTTTTTAGTCTTTTAAGAGGGACTAAAGTACCAATGCCTTCATGAGATTTTATATTTTTGTATGGACTAGTAAAATACTCTTACTCAAATTGAACCATTTTTTCTTGAAGAATGGACGAGAATTAGGATACTTTACTAACCTATGATGGATAATAATATAAGAAACAAGTTGGGAACCTTTAGAAGTGACTCAAGTCATATATAGTTAACTTTACGAGCTTAATATATAGATAGAGTCATGTTCCTTTTAGCCTTTAGATTAATCTGAAAGTTAAAGTCATGTTGTTATTGTATTGTATTTATTAATATTTTTTTATATTATGATAATTAACTAATTTTTTTGTTTGATTTTCTTTCTTACATATTCATAAACATGCATATAGATTGCATATAATTATGCCTTAAAGATATCTTTAACAAAAGCTTTCATAGAACCCACAGAACGTCTAGTTTGTGCGTCATCTGTGTTCTTCAAGTGTGAGTCATCTAGTGATTTAAAGATTGAATAAAAAAAAAAGGCAGCGAAAAGAAGAAAATTGTTTACCACCTGACTATGTCTTTACCTTGCCTAAGGAAATGCAATAGCTCCTTAAACAAAATGATTAAAAAAACCTATTAGATATATAAAATAACATCGCTCATTCAAGGCAGCAAACTTTTTGTTAGAAGTTTGAGCATATTGCACATCTCCTATCAATAAAGGTTAAAAATTCACTCATTAAGATAATGGTGCCATTTTAAGACCCATCATATTGTTATTTCATCTTTAATGAAATTGATTTGATGTCGACTATAGAAGAGTATTTGATTATGATGAGTATGTATCTCTAGTATCCAGATAGGATTTATGTGAAGAAGCAAAAGCTAGGATATCATAAAAAGTTGGCCCATATTTTAAAAGTAGAAAATGAGTTCATAGATTCACATGTTTAAGAAAAATGAGGGCATAAAGGTATTCCATTGGAATTTTTTTGAGATTTCATTGTCAAACATCCTTATTATTAAAGAATGAATGTGTTTACTTTAGCAATATATAGAATGGTGATTTTCTTAAAGTTTTAGGCCATATTGAGATAGAAATGGCAAATTTGTTTGAACAAATTGAAAAAAGATGTAATCCTTCATTAGTGATATTGGCAAAAACTATCAAATCATTGAAATATTATAGATAAAATGATAAAGCATGCTTGCTGGGTTGCACACCATTACTGTATATGTGGATAAAAAGCCATTTCAAATGTAAAAGGAGTGCTTTTTCCAAACTCTATCTTCATAATCAAAATCCAATCAAGGAGTTTTTATGAAAGTGAATGGCCAGAAGTAAAGGCCAAAGAAGAATGAGAGTATTTATTACAGAAGCTCACAACTTATCAGGTGAAATGGTTAGTCCTTATGGATGAATCAAAAACCTATACTATATCAATGTAGGATGAAATAAAGGTTCCACTTTTAGGCTTATTAAGGTAAATAAGCTATACACCACTAATGGTGAAAAAATAGTATGAAACTAAACAATTTATTCTTATGACACACAAGCTTAACTAGTTTGATTACTTATATGGGAAGCCTAAGACATTTTAGAAGATTGATAGCATGATCCAAGCCTAGAAAAAACCCAAAAGAGTGAGTTCTAAGTCATTTACTGACAAAGTCACTCAAGAATATTTGGTGTGAAAAGCCAAAAGGGGTAAAGAGGTTATGCTTACTCCCAAATATTATTGCCAGCCAGTAAATCAAAAGTTAGATAAGATACCTTCATAGTTAGAATTTACAAGAAAAAAATTTGAAGTTGAGAAAGACAAGATGAAGCAAGAGATTCAAAGGCTTTAAAAAAAAAAAAGAGCAATAAAAAGATAAAGTAGAAAAGCTAAAAGTCATAATCCACAAGATCTCTAAAGAGTATGATACAATAGTTTATGATTTAGTTAACTTTATCAACAACATAAGAAGTTTAAAGCTACAAGTGAAGCTCAAAAAGTTGTTAGGAAATATAACAATGCCCTTAAAGAATTGATGAAGTTGCATCAAGAACATGAAAGTCTATGTATCTAAGTGAATGACAAAGAAATAAATATCACTGATTTGATTGTGAAAATAAAAATTTAAAGGGAAATTGTTCCCAGATAAAGGATGAACGTGTTGAAGCCTAAAAGGAGAATGAGATGCTTAAAAGGTATATTCAAACATTAAAGTAAAAATTGACTAAACAAATGGATCATATCATGGCACTCACAAAAGAGCATAAGGAGCTAACCTACCAAGCACGGTTTGGCAAAAAAGAAAATTTAAGAAGACAAAAGTATATAGAACCCCTTGTGACTTATGTCGTAACGTCTAGATCCGGGGATCTATCGCTAGACATTGGCTTTAGGGAGTCACCACCAATCTTTTTTGTCTAGGTGCGATTGGCCACCTAAAGAATCTGTCCTTTCAGGGAACACCTAAGTTTAAGGGCCCCTAAAAGAATAGGTTCAGGTCTACTAACCAGAACAGGATTCGGGAGTTCGGTTACGTGTGAGGAAGGTTATAGCACCCTCACAACGCCCATCAAAAGATGGTACCAGCTTGAATTTGTGTTATCCAAAAGCCTTAAAATTTTACCAAGTAGTTAGTTATTGAAAATTATTCTCAATTGACTCTAATACTTTTAGCAGAAAATTGAGAAAATTCCCTCACCTCAGGAGTATGCAAGAAAAACTACTGTTTTACTTACAGAGGCTCCGTCGTCGGATTAATTAAAGAAAAAAAAAAAATCAAAATCAGCCACGTAATTAATTATCGAAAATTATTCTCAATTGACTCTAATACTTTTAGCAGAAAATTGAGAAAATTCCCTCACCTCAGGAGTATGCAAGAAAAACTACTGTTTTTACTTGTAGAGGCTCCGTCGTCGGATTAATTAAAGAAAAAAAAAATCAAGATAAAAAAAAAAAAAAACCTGGAGCGGCTCGGGTTGCGGCTCGACTCGGCTCAAGGAAGAGAAAACGGCTCGGAGAAGCGGCTCGGGAAGAACGGCTCGGTTCGGAGGGGGGCTGGGCACGCGCGGGTCAGAATCTGGTCGACGCTCGGGTCGGGTCGGGTTCGGTAAAACGCGCGGATCCTCTGATTAACTTAAAGCCAAAACGACATCGTTTTGGGAGGGTATAAAAGGCACCTTCCTCCGTTTTTCGGCAGAACGCTCCTCTCCCCTCTCTCTCTTCCTTCCCTTTTCTCTCCCTTCTCTCTAAAAAAACCGAAGAACTCCGGTGGAAGATTCACCGGATTCTGGAAATTTTCGCCGGAATCTGGGTTTTTTCGCCGAAAGTTGGCCGGAAATTCACCGGTTTCTGGGATTCTTTGCCGATTTCTGGGATTCTTCGCCGAAAACTGGGCAGTTCGCCGGAAACTTCAATGTTGGCCGGAATTTTAGCCGAAAACTTCAAGGTTGGCCGGAAAATTCAACCGGAAACTGGAATTTTCCAGAAACTCCCAGAAAAAAAAAATTTCGAAAAATCCCCAAAAAAATTTCTGATAATTTCTGGAACTCTCCTAAACCTTTTCCTAGCCTTCTATACTCTTCCCTACGCCTTTGCTTCTCAAATCAGTAGCTCTAGCTGACTGTTTTCTGTGTGTTCTTGAACTGTTCCAAAGGGTCCTTTATATAGGGGTTGATCAGGAGTTTCTGATCAATCCCAACTCCTCCTTGGACGGGGATTCAGTCTTTGAATCCAATTGGACTCTTTAGATTGAATCCCCACTCCCAGTAGGATTCTTCAACTTCAATCTCAACCTTTCAAAAAAAAAAAAATCAAATAAATATAAAAAATAATAGATAATTAGAACAGATAAATAAAAAGATATTATAGTAAAAAAAATATCTGATAATCAGGAAAAAATCAGAACAGATAATTTTAAAAAAAAATAATAATAAAATAAGATAAATCCAAAAATATCTTACAAAAAAAAAAAATAATAATAATAATAATAAATATATAACTATATAAATAATATACATATAAATCTAATCTGAATAAAAATAAATAAATGAATAAAGATATACATAATAATAATAATAATAGAATACATAAAATACAAAAGAAAAAAATATACAGGATTGAAATGGGCCTTACCCATTTGGGCCAGGCCCAATTGATCTGGGCCCGGACCCAATTGGGTGTCTACAGCTGCCCCTCTTTGCACATTTTCTGTGAAACAGAAATTGCGCAAAGACGTAGACACCCAATCAAGACTCAACTCAACATTTTTATTTTTTGATTTTTTTTTATTTTTGTTTTTATTTTTTTGATTTTTTTGATTTTTTTGATTTTTTTGTTTTTTTGTTTTTGTTTTTTTTTTTTTGTTTTTTTTTTTTGGCCGAAGCTCCTCTAAACAGAGACTCAACGACTTTTGAAAGTAAATTGCTCCTCTAAACAGAGGCAACGAACTTTGGAAAGTAAATTGCTCCTCTCAACAGAGGCACCACGACTTTGGAAAAATAAATTGCTCCTATCAACAGAGGCACCACGACTTTGGAAAAATAAATTGCTCCTCTCAACAGAGGCACCACGACTTTGAAAAGTAAATTGCTCCTCTAAACAGAGGCAACGAACTTTGAAAAGTAAATTGCTCCTCTAAACAGAGGCAACGGACTTTGGAAAGTAAATTGCTCCTCTCAACAGAGGCACCACGACTTTGGAAAAATAAATTGCTCCTCTCAACAGAGGCACCACGACTTTGGAAAAATAAATTGCTCCTCTCAACAGAGGCACCACGACTTTGAAAAGTAAATTGCTCCTCTAAACAGAGGCAACGAACTTTGAAAAGTAAATTGCTCCTCTAAACAGAGGCACCACGACTTTAAAAAAATAAATTGCTCCTCTAAACAGAGGCAACGGAACTTTGAAAAATAAATTGCTCCTCTAAACAGAGGCACCACGACTTTGGAAAGTAAATTGCTCCTCTCAACAGAGGCCACGGACTTTGGAAAGTAAATACTCCTAGACAATCATGTCCGAAGGAGTTGAAAGTTGTGTTTGAAGGGATTTCAGGAGATTATGCCCAAAGGTCTTATAAATCAACCCTGATACCAAGAGACATCCTATTTCGAGGATTAGGAACTTACCTGACAAGTTTCTTCTCAAACTTGCAAAGTCTTTTCATATCTGTCTTTTTCATGTGGGATGTTAGAACACCCTTGCTTCTTGAATTTGTACACTATACTTTCCTGAAAGTAGTGTATGCTATGCAATGTGCATGATTTTCAATGCATGCTATGCAAATGTTGGCCAATTAATTCCTGTTCAATGTATGGTACTCAAGTTTCTCAAGCTTTTTTTTTTTTTTTCTTGGGTGTCAAGCCCTTTGATTCCTCAAGGATCCAATTGCACTGCTCTTCTAAGATCGAACCAGTGTAGCTCTTAATTGTCTCTTCCACTCAGATTCTTCCTTGTTCTGTTTTTCAATACTTTGGAATAAGTTTCATCAATCGATCATCACTTGACCATCATTCAATGAATTTCTCAGCAATAACAAATTTTCAAAACAAGTTTCATCCACCATCATTGGGTCATTACTCTGTCTCAGCATTAACTATTCAAAAACAAACTCTGTCCACTGATTGTCTTCATCATTCAATCATAACTTGCAAGTCATATCGATCAATTCATCACTTTTCCAGATTTGCCCCATCATCTCTTTTAGGTTTCTACCATTTCTTCATCATCTTAGATTTCTTTTCAAATGAATGTAAGATTCTTTTAAGTACATGTTCATTCATTCATTATCATTTCAAATTTTGACAAATACAATGCAATCAAGCATTTTCTCAATTCATTCTAAGAGTGTAACAATAAGAGGACAGAAAGTGAATTATGGTAAAGATAATCAATGGAGATCTATTTTGGTAGAAAATAAATGGGAAAGGAAATAAATTGGATGTCATTGAGGTAAATGGTATGTCCAAATGATGAATATTTAGACAATTTTCAACATTAATCTAGGATTCTTTTTCAAAAGCTCATTCATTTACTGTTGAAGTCATCTTGGGCTTGGCGAACTCTGCCCCAGTCTTTAAGGGATCTTCAGATGTCTTTGATCTTTCATTCATGTGAGCCATTTGACCTGAATCTTTTTTTTTTTTTTTTTTTTGGGTACCAAAATCACCCTTTCAGGTTTTCAATTCGGATCTCTTTTTTCATTTTTTCATTTTTTCATTTTCTCATTTTTTCTTCTTTCTTTCTTTTTTTTTTTTTTTTCATCATCTTTTTTTTTTCATTCTTCACCTATTATTGACATCCTTCATACATCAAACTTTTAAGGTAATGTAGCATGATTCCATTGCTTCATCATGAGCATGCCTTCGCTCAACATATGATCATTCAAGTTGGGTATTCACACTTGATCCAAATGGACTTTCCAAGGTTGTAATGTAGGCTAAGGTGAAGGGTCATAAAAAAAATGGATATAATAGGCTCAAAACATGTATTAAAAAGGTTCAAGACCGAAGGATCATTTGATGCAGCTTGGCATTTTGCCCCACATCGTTTCACTATTTTTTCTTTCCTCACACAAAGGATTCTCATTACTTTGCCCCAAGTCATGTGTGGCATTTATTTTTTCTTTTGCTTTTCTTTCTCTTTTCATCTTTGAGACCTTTTGTGGTTTTTTTTTTTTTTTTTTTTTTTTTTTTTTCAAAAATTACCCTCCAGTGTAGAGGGTGATCCTTGGTTGGGGTTCTTCAAAAAAAAATGATAAGCTCAAGGGGGTAACAATAAATGGTTTTTCAAATGGTAAAAGAAAAGATGGCCATTTTTCATCTCAATTGTGAATACCTTTCTTGAACATCATCTATTGAACAGAGCTCATGAACTTGTATAAAATATTGCACACCTTCAAGATATATCTCTTTCATCTCTGGTGATGACTTACCCTCTTTATTTTCGCTCAAATCATCTCCTCTGTGAATGAGTTCTCAAAATTAAATTCCAGAATTATTGTTATCATTGTCTAAATATTCATCATCTGAAATTTAAGAATGGGAGTGTGAAGTTATGAAAGGTAACAAGGCATGGAATAATGGTCAAGTGAAAGAGAAAAATGTAATGAAATGCATTGACTTGCCTTTATTAAAAATGATAACAAGTGAAGTCATATTGCAAAAAAAAAATCCAACAATCACTCGAAAAGAAATCTTAAAATGACAAAAAACCTTCAACCCGCCTTATCTCCATTAAAAATTAGCTCCCTATATGATCAGGTGAAGAAATCCCCATTGACATCTTGCCCCTCAATTCATTGTGACTCTCCAGATCCTTTCTGTTCTTGACTTTCACTCAGTACACTAACATTAGGTGCTGTTGTTTTTCCCTGGTCAAAACTTACCATTCCATCATTGATCAACCGTTGCACCTTATACTTTAAAGCAGTGCAATTTTCAGTAGAATGGCCAGTAATTCCATAATGATAGTCACAACGGGCTGTAGGATCATACCACTTTGGATAGGGTGGTTTAAGTGGTTCCACATGGCTGGAGGCAATCAAATGGCTATTATAAAGCTCTCGATATAACTCTGTATAAGTCATAGGGATTGGATCAAATACAGGTTTTTCTCGAGTAGTCCGTTGTTCTCGCGAGCCACTGGCTGGGTTAGTAGGGCGGATTTGGGTTCTTACAGGAGCTTGAATGTTAAGGCGATAAGTGGATGAATAAGATGGTTGGGGAGCTAGCTGGTATGGGTAGGATGAGGCATTATTCACAGCGGGATAGTATGGAGAGTAACCTTGAGATGGATAGGGTTGATAACCGCCGAATTGTTGTCTATCAGAGCTCACAGCTTGAGCTTCAGCTTCTTTCTTTTCTGATGTCTTCTTGGTTTCTCCTCCTCTCAACTTGCCATTTTTTATGGCACTTTCAATAATTTCTCCAGAGATTACCATGTCAGCAAAATTTTTTGTTGCATTCCCTATCATCTTTTCATAATAGGGAGGCTTTAAAGTGCTAACAAACAGCACTGTGGTCTCTTTCTCTGTCAGTGGAGGTTGTACCTGTGAAGCTATATCCCTCCATCTCTGGGCGTATTCTTTAAAAGACTCATTTGACTTTTTCTCCAGGTTTTGCAAAGATAAACGATCAGGGGCCAAATCGATGATGTGTCGATATTGGCTGATGAAGTCATGAGCCATATCGCTCCAGGAGCGAATGTGGGTTCTATCCAACTGAACATACCACCTGGCAGCAGAACCAGTAAGACTATCCTGAAAGACATGCATCAAGAGTTTTTCATCATGTGCATGAGCTGCCATCTTCCTGCAATACATGGTGATGTGAATTTTAGGGCACTTTGTACCGTCATATTTTTCAAATTTCGGTACTTTGAATTTATAGGGGATAACCACATCAGGAACTAGGCAGAGCCCAGCAGCATCAACTGACCCATAAAAGCTAAATCCTTCTACAGCCCGTAGCCTCTGCTCTAACATGCTAATCTTGGAACTTTCCTCAGCCTCTACTCTCATCTTTTCCTTCTCCTTCTCTTTTAAATCATCTAGATCAGGAATTGGTTCTGCTGCCTTTTCAGTGAAGACAGGATTTATATAGCTGTTATACTGCCCTAGGTTGAAAGCTGATGGCATTCCAGGATAGGCGAAATGTTGTGGCGGGACCTCTTGGGCAGACTGGGCTTGAGATGGGCTAAAACCTGGAGGGTACAAAGGGTCAGCTACTTCTTGTAAATGGGGAACTTGTTGGCTTGTATTTCCTTCAACCCCTTTCCCCTTATTCATGTTATTGAGGGCCTCCAGAATTTTGCTAAGTTCATTTTCAATCTTCTCCTGAGCTTTTTCTAGCTTTTCAAATCTATGAGAACTTTCCTCCTCCATTTGCCTTGCTCTGGATCTTGTGTTGTATGGATGAGCAAGGTTTTCGCTAGATGGAGCTATCCTCGGACCTTGAGTACCATACTTATGATTAGAAATGTTATGCTGTGCCTTATGTATGATGCTTTGATACACAAATGAAATGTACATTTTTTGAATGAAATCTAGCATGAAATGAATGCAAATGATTGTGTTGAAACATGATCATGAAAAGAATACAGATGCATACAATCAGACAAACAACATAGTTAGTTTCATGAATGAAATGAAAGTAATGCTGATGCATAACATTACAAAAAATAATACACAAAGTTAAGCAATCAAAATGATTAGATAAACACCTTTTTTGTGTCCTAATTTCAGGGTATATCTATCATTGGGTAGAAAGGGCTCTATCCTAGGTTTAGGCACTCTTAAGGTTCACTATATGTGGTTTTAAAGTCAGAGTCTAAAGGTCCTCAAATTGTTCCTTACATCCTTGTCCATCACAGACTAGTAAGGCACCCTAATCCTCACCCATTACAGGCTACAAGCGGAAAAGGTTCAATTTGAGTGGGAGTATTTCGCTAGCCACTACGGAGGCATTAGACCTCACGAAAGCAATAGGTACTTTACTCCCTCCTAGAGGGACGGAGCTCGGGTATAGAGCTCATGTTATGCACATGCACATGAATGACATAATTAACAAGATAAATAAACAGGAACGAATAATAACACATATATACAAAAATGGTTCAATTTTATTAGGCTTTTGGATAACACAAATTCTTTGCTGGCCTGACTCTCAAAGTCCCCAGTGGAGTCGCCAAGCTGTCGTAACGTCTAGATCCGGGGATCTATCGCTAGACATTGGCTTTAGGGAGTCACCACCAATCTTTTTTGTCTAGGTGAGATTGGCCACCTAAAGAATCTGTCCTTTCAGGGAACACCTAAGTTTAAGGGCCCCTAAAAGAATAGGTTCAGGTCTACTAACCAGAACAGGATTCGGGAGTTCGGTTACGTGTGAGGAAGGTTATAGCACCCTCACAACGCCCATCAAAAGATGGTACCAGCTTGAATTTGTGTTATCCAAAAGCCTTAAAATTTTACCAAGTAGTTAGTTATTGAAAATTATTCTCAATTGACTCTAATACTTTTAGCAGAAAATTGAGAAAATTCCCTTACCTCAGGAGTATGCAAGAAAAACTACTGTTTCACTTACAGAGGCTCCGTCGTCGGATTATTTAAAGAAAAATCAAGATCAACCAATTAATTAATTATCGAAAATTATTCTCAATTGACTCTAATACTTTTAGCAGAAAATTGAGAAAATTCCCTCACCTCAGGAGTATGCAAGAAAAACTACTGTTTTACTTACAGAGGCTCCGTCGTCGGATTAATTAAAGAAAAAAAAAAAATCAAAATCAGCCAAGTAATTAATTATCGAAAATTATTCTCAATTGACTCTAATACTTTTAGCAGAAAATTGAGAAAATTCCCTCACCTCAGGAGTATGCAAGAAAAACTACTATTTTTACTTGTAGAGGCTCCGTCGTCGGATTAATTAAAGAAAAAAAAAAAAAAAAAAAAAAAAACCTGGAGCGGCTCGGGTTGCGGCTCGGCTCGGCTCAAGGAAGAGAAAACGGCTCGGAGAAGCGGCTCGGGAAGAACGGCTCGGCTCGGAGGGGGGCTGGGCACGCGCGGGTCAGAATCGGGTCGACGCTCGGGTCGGGTCGGGTTCGGTAAAATGCGCGGATCCTCTGATTAACTTAAAGCCAAAACGACGTCGTTTTGGGAGGGTATAAAAGGCACCTTCCTCCGTTTTTCGGCAGAACGCTCCTCTCCCCTCTCTCTCTTCCTTCCCTTTTCTCTCCCTTCTCTCTAAAAAAACCGAAGAACTCCGGTGGAAGATTCACCGGATTCTGGAAATTTTCGCCGGAATCTGGGTTTTTTCGCCGGAAGTTGGCCGGAAATTCACCGGTTTCTGGGATTCTTTGCCGGTTTCTGGGATTCTTCGCCGAAAACTGGGCAGTTCGCCGGAAACTTCAATGTTGGCCGGAATTTTAGCCGGAAAATTCAACCGGAAACTGGAATTTTCCAGAAACTCCCAGAAAAAAAAAATTCGAAAAATCCCCAAAAAAATTTCTGATAATTTCTGGAACTCTCCTAAACCTTTTCCTAGCCTTCTATACTCTTCCCTACGCCTTTGCTTCTCAAATCAGTAGCTCTAGCTGACTGTTTTCTGTGTGTTCTTGAACTGTTCCAAAGGGTCCTTTATATAGGGGTTGATCAGGAGTTTCTGATCAATCCCAACTCCTCCTTGGACGGGGATTCAGTCTTTGAATCCAATTGGACTCTTTAGATTGAATCCCCACTCCCAGTAGGATTCTTCAGCTTCAATCTCAACCTTCCAAAAAAAAAAAAAAATCAAATAAATATAAAAAATAATAGATAATTAGAACAGATAAATAAAAAGATATTATAGTAAAAAAAATATCTGATAATCAGGAAAAAATCAGAACAGATAATTTTAAAAAAAAATAATAATAAAATAAGATAAATCCAAAAATATCTTACAAAAAAAATAATAATAATAATAATAATAATAAATATATAACTATATAAATAATATACATATAAATCTAATCTGAATAAAAATAAATAAATGAATAAAGATATACATAATAATAATAATAATAGAATACATAAAATACAAAAGAAAAAAATATACAGGATTGAAATGGGCCTTACCCATTTGGGCCAGGCCCAATTGATCTGGGCCCGGACCCAATTGGGTGTCTACAACTTAGATAAGCAAAGTAGTGATTGAGGTAGGAGAAATGGTTGAAAAGGTTGAGGAGTTAAAAATAGTGGTCACACCAATAGAAAAACATATACAACATCTGTTAAACTTTATTGAAGAGGTAAATATCAGTATGAGCATATTAAATATTTTTACAAGTGAAGAATAATAGACTCAGTGTAAAATAGACTTTTGTTAAAAATTTTTAAAGGGATAAATATTTTTCTTTCTTTCTTTTTCATGCTTTGCATTCATTCATTTAGAATTAATTTTTAATCATGTTAGTTCATAATAAGACCACTAACTTAAGATTGTGGTACACAAAATTCAAGAATAGCTCAACACCAATATAACACTCAAGCCCAAGCTCAAAAAATGGAATAAGACAATGCAAGCCATGTTGAAAAATTAAAAAAAGCTCAAGAGAAAATCAATGGAGAGCTGAGCAAAATCCTTAAAGCATTAGGCAAGTTGAATAAAGGGAAAACAGTAGAAAAAATGTTTCACATGATTTTACTAATCCCTTATATCCTTCGATTTATGGCCTATATCAAGCCCAATCTACTCAAAACTTTCCACCACAACAATTCATATTTTCTATAAGCCACACTTACTTAGAAATGCCACCTACACCAAGCCAAGGAAATGTCTAAAGCTACATCAACCCTGCCTTTACTAAAAAGGTAGTTAAACTGGTCCAATTTTCCTATTTGGATGACTCAAAAGAGAAGTTAAAATTAAAAATGGTTGAGGCTTTGAAGAACTCAAAAGCTTATCATAAGATGAACATGCTTGAAGAAAGAGCTATGAAAAGTATTAATTTTTACTGTTCCATAGGTGCAGCTAGGCTTTGTTTAGTTTCAGATATGGTTGTACCACCAAAATTTAAGGTCCCATCACGCATATTACAATGTACTATCGTAAGATGGTAGTATACGCCAATAATGAAAAACTGTTCATGTATATATTTTAAGATAGTTTGACTGATTCTATTACAATGTGGTAAGTCCAGTTGGATAAAACCCGCACTTAATCATTAAAGGAGTTGACTCATTTTTTTATCAACCAGTACTGCTATATCATAGATCTAGCTCTTGATTGTCTTTTCTTGTAAAATATAAAAATAAAGGGGATGAAATCATTTAAGAAATATGCCCAAAGATAGTGTGACGTAGTTGTTTAGGTCCAATCACCCTTAATTGAAAAGAAGACAATGATTTTGTTTGTGAGCACTCTAAAGTTACCACATTATGAGAAGATGATAGGAAATTACGACTAAAAATTTTGCTAATATAGTGATTTTAGACGAGATCATTGAAAATGCCATTAAGAGTGGCAAGCTTGAGAGAGGAAAGTTTTTCATTACCAAGAGAATGCCTAAGAAAAAGAAAAATGAAACTAAAGCTATGAGTTTTAAATGGCAACAATTCAGGAACTATACTTGTTATCCATAATCCATTTACCCTACATACTACCCAACTATAAATAATGCTTTAGCTTTCTCATACCAACCAATTCCACAACCCTCTTATCCATTCACTTATCAACCAATATTCAAACCACATACCAACAAATACAACCCTAATGCCTCACCTACTGTAAAACTCTTTATGTGTCTATCCAACTCAACAAGTTGTCCAAATGAACCATGAAACAATCAAGAAAAGTCAACTTTCAATCACATTCCTATGACTTATACAAAACTATATCGAGAACTTTACAATACTTATTTAATTGCTCCTCTTTATATAAAATCACTTAAGTCTCCTTATCCCAAATGGTACAATCTCGTTGCTCATTATGATTACCATTACAAAATTGTATGCCATCCTACTAAAAATTGCACCACTTTGAAACATAAAGTGTAAAATATAATCAAAGATGGGTTGATTAATTTTGGTACCAGTGAAAAAACAACACCAATATCAATGGTACTTCGTTGTCCAATCATACAATAAATGATTTAAATAAGAACAGGGAACATTGTATAAAGGGGAGAGTAATAAAGATTAAGATTCCATTCAGTTAATTATATGATGCTTTATATGAGGTTGTGAATGTACAACCAATGAACCCATGCACTTATCGTGAGAGTTACATCTTAAACCAAATGTGTGAGTACCATAGTGGGGCTCCATGTCATTCTATTAAAAGTTGTAACAATTCTATAAAGAGATACATAAGTTGATGGATTCTTATTATACTAAGTTGTGTGAGAAGGAAAAAATTTTAAAAAGTACTAAAGTGTCTATTACTAATAAGTCAAAATGGGTGTCAAAGCCAATAACCATTTATTGTGTCGAAAAGCCAAAATCAACCATAGACAAGCTTATCCCTAAGCCAATGACCTTTAAAGTCCTAAGTCATTTCCTCATAAGGATGAAAAGGCCATGCCATGGATGTATGGTTATGAAATGATAGTTTAAAGGTAGAAGGAGACCACGCCCAAGCTAAATGCTACCAACATAACTAGTTTTGGTGGAATAACCAAGAGTGAAAGATATTATACTCTAAATATGATGGAAAGGGTAAGAAAAAGAAAGCAACAATGATGGAAAAGTAGGTTAAGCTTGAGCTAATCCTAAAAAAAGATAATTTAAAACCAATGTCTAAAAAAAAAGCTTGTGAGTTCTTAAAGTTGGTAAAACACAATAAGTATATTGTGGTGGAACAATTAAACCAGATGCTAGCTAGTATTTCTTTGTTATCACTATTACTGAATTTAAAACCACATCACAATGCTTTATTAAATATGTTAAATTAGATTTATGTGGCGCATAATATGTAAGTAGAGCATGTGAATCATTTGACAGGGAATTTAATGGTACTACATTATATAGCCTTTAGTGATAATGAGATCCCACTAGAGGGAAAAATAAGCATATAGGTTTTGCATATTATTGTTAAATGTAAGAGTCATATTATAGTTAAGATACTTATTGACAATGGCTTTGCTATTAATATTACACCTACGTCCACCTTAGCAAGGTTGTCCATTGATATGTCCCATATAAAAATAGCTATATTATTGCCCGAACGTTTGATAGGACTAAGTGTGAGGTATTAAGAGACATTGAAATGCC
The DNA here is from genome assembly GCF_047325235.1 of Durio zibethinus. Classification (NCBI taxonomy): domain Eukaryota; kingdom Viridiplantae; phylum Streptophyta; class Magnoliopsida; order Malvales; family Malvaceae; genus Durio; species Durio zibethinus. The sequence continues at coordinate 12,241,618 of NC_143182.1, forward strand.
TTTACAAATTGGGCCTTGTACATTCAATGTAAAATTTTAGATTATAGATATCTTTCCTTCTTATTGTTATTTGTTGGGTAAGTCATGGATTCACATGGAATGTGTTGTTCCATTCTCCTTATACTAGAAAGCCAAGTTTCATGTGAATGGGCAACTTGTGATCGTAGCTAAAAAAAAAAATTGTTGGTGACTTAACCTACGAATGCTCCCTATGTAGAAGTTGCAGAAGAATTATTAAAGTGTTTTTATCAATCCTTCGAGCTTGTTAATACTGTAAGTGAGGGGTCTAAATTATACCAACCAAATTTCACTAAGATCGTGGTTAGTTAAATTATCAATAAAGGTTGGTATCCTAGAGTTGGGCTAAGTAAAATTCTACAAGGAATGAAGAAGTCACCAATTATAACAAATAATAATGAAATATTGGGCCTAGGTTATGAGGTTAAGGAATGGAAACTGAAGAGGATGCAAAATAACAAAAGAGGAAAAAAGATGGCAAGAAGCGTGTCAATGGTCATTATGCACTTATATGAAACCTTTAGGCTATGAGCATATTTGTATCCAAGGTAAGAAAGTTGTTGAGGAAATTTGAGCATGAGTGAAACTTTTGTCAAATTACCCATCTAGATGATAGGCGAAGAAGATACAAAAGTCCAAGAAGAAGAGGTATTGGTCTATCCATGTCTGCCAAGCTTTGAACTAAAGAGTTAGAGTGTCATCGAGATGTCTATTATCTTTGATACCCATCAAATGTAATTATAACTCTTAATTGCTTATGCCGAAAAGCATTGGGATGATCTTTTATATCTGGGCTACTTATCATTTATTATTTCCATAAAAGAGTAAGAATATACATTTTCATTCATTTATTCTATTATTTTCAATTTCCATTTTCCTTCCAATCAAAGCATTTCACTAATACTTCTTATTTCATTTAATTTTAAGTCTGCGAATAAATATGAAGAAAACCATGATAACAATTAGGGATTTAATTTTGAAAATTCAATTAATGCTGATGAATTTGACATTGAAGATGACTTTGAATAATACACTTTGCTTCTAAACCTAATGAGAACAAGAGAAAAAATCTATTAAACCTCATCAAAAAGTCACTAAGATGATAAATTTAAGGGATGATGAGAACAAGAAGGAAGTTAAGGTCGGCACATCACTTCTATCGATTGTTAGATAAAGATTAGAGGATTTGTTTCAAGAGTATATGAATGTGTTTGCTTGGTTTTATCAAGATATGCCCGAGATTAGCACTAAAATAGTGAAGCATAGGTTACCCCTAAAACCTGAATGTAGACTTGTCTAACAAAAGTTGAGATGAATGAAGCCTGAAATGCTATTAAAAATTAAATAAAAGGTAAATAAATAATTTCATACAAGCATTCTATAAGTGGCCAAATATTCAGAATGGGTAGCTAATATAGTATCTATTCTTAAGAAATATGATAAGGTATAAATGTGCGTTGATTATCACTATTTGAATAGAGCTAGCTCAAAGGATAATTTTTCTTTATCTTACATTGACACATTGATGGATAACATAGCCCGACACTCTATATTCTTTTTTATAAATGGATTCTCAAGATATAATTAAATAAAGATGACCGTAGATGACATAGAAAAAATCATTTTTGTAACCATGTAGGTTACTTTTTGTTACAAGGTTATGCCTTTTGGACTAAAAAATATTAGGTACCTTATCAAAGGGCTATAATGACATTTTTTCATGACATGATGCATAAAGAGATTGAGATGTGTCTGGATAATATGATCACAAAATCTTATGAAAGAGAAGATTATATAGCTAACCTCAAGAATTTATTTGAAAGATTAAGAAAATTTCAGCTCAAGTTAAATCCATCCAAATATACATTTAAAACTAAGTTAAGAAAGTTCTTGGGCTTTGTGGTTAGTGAAAAAGGGATTGAAGTTGATCCTGACAAGATACATGCCATCAGGAATCTATGTCCTCCAAGCACATCGAAAGAAGTCTAAAATTTTCTAGGTAGATTGAATTACATCTCTCAGTTCATTTCCCAACTTACCTCTAAATGTGATCACATTTTTAAACTCCTTCGAAAGAAAAATCTTAGAAAATGGAATGAAGATTGTCAAAAGGCTTTTAATATGGTTAAATAGTACTTGTTAAATCCTTTAATGCTAGTACCATTTGTTCTAGAGAGACTGCTAATTTTGTATTTGATCATACATAAGAAGTCAATGGAATGTGTGCTAGGGCAGCAAGATAAGTCCAGTAAAAAGGAAAAAGCTATTTAATACTTGAGAAGAAATTCATAAAATATAAGTCCAAGTATTCATCATTAGAAAAAAATGTGTTGTGTTTTGGCTTTGACAACTAAAAGACTCAGGTAGTATATACTCTACCATATCACTTGGCTTATAGCCAAATTAGACCCAATGAAATACATCTTCGAAAAACCATCATTGTTTAAAATAATTACAAGATGGCAAGTAATGCTCTCGGAATATAATATTATGTATGTATGCCAAAAAACAATCAAATGAAGTGCCATAGTAAAATTTTTGTATAGATCGTGCAATTGAAAACTATGAGCCAATGAAACTTCATTTTTTGAATGATGAATTAATTGTCATTTCTGAGTTGAATGAGAAAAATGATAATGAGAAATCTTAAAAAATGTACTTCGATGGGGTTATTAATGCCTTGAGGCATAAAATTGGGGTAATTCTGATATCTCCTAAAGGACATTTTTATCCCATTACAACAAGGTTGAACTTCAATTGCACTGATAATATGGCAAAATACAATACCTATGTTATGGGTTTGCAAATAGCCATAGATAGAAAATTAAGATACTGAAGGTGTTTGGAGATTCAGCTTTGGTCATTTATCAATTAAAAGGAGAATGGTAAGAAATTCAAAGCTTATCCAATATCATAAATACATCTCAAAACTATTCAAACAGTTTGAGGAAGTTCATTTTGAACATTTGCCCTATGAAAAGAATCAAATTGTAAATGCCTTTACTACTATGGTAGTGATGATTTGGGTTGATAACAATACCGAGATTCAACCTATTAAGTTAGATATCAAAGTTATACCGGTATATTACAACAATATGGAAGAGAAATAAGATAGAAAGCCTTGGTATTATGATATCCTACAATACTTAAAAAATCAGCAATATCCAAATCAAGCGACAAAGAACGACAAAAAAATCCTAAGAAGATTGGTTATAAGATTCTTTTTAGATGGAGACGTTCTCTATAAAAGAAGCTGAAATCAAGTAAAGAAGTCTTTTTTTATTAAGCCTCTGTTTAAAAAAGTTATTTAAAGTTTTTAATTTTTATGACTTTGTTTAGAGGAATTCTTTAAAATTTTTCGAAAGTTGCATGCATTTGTTTAGAGGATTTTTTAAAAATTGCTTGAGTTGAATTGAATAAAAGGATTGTCTATGTCTTTACATCATTCATTTTTCACTAAAATGTGTTAAAAAAAGACAATTGTAGAAACTCCATTTTGTCCGAGGCTTGTAATTGAATTTTGGTTTAGGTTTCATCTAGGTTATTAGGCTTTCAACTTGCCTATTAGGTTTTTAAATTGATGTGGAATAATCGGGCCTTAAATTTATTTTGGGTTTTAAGCCTAGCATATGGTTCTTTTGGTGTCTGGGCTAAGAGCCCATCATATAATTGCATTTTTTTTTTATTTTACCGCCTTAATAAAAATTAAACAAATAAAAATAAAAAATAAAATCAATAAATTTTTTGGAGCAAATTAGAAAATCATTTACCAGAATCAAACGAGAAATTAGAGCCCCAAGAATCAAGTCACAATTTGGATCAAATTTATTTACCACAGATTTGATCTTTGATAATGAAACCCTCAAATTTCTAATGAAAAAATCCTATATAAATAGTGCCTAAACCTATAAAAAAGACACAGAGAGAATAGAGACTATTTGGGGCTTTTCGGGTGTCCGTTATTATTTGGGGCGTGGGGGGTGGAACGGTTTGAGGGGTTGTTCCGCTGCTGGTTTGGCGAAGGGAACGAGCGTTTTCAGTTGGTGGGTGGTGAGAGACGGGAAATGGGAAATGGGTTACAATATGGGGTTGTTGGTAGTGGGTGGCGAGAAGCAACGGTGAGGTTAGGGGCTAAACAGTAGCTTAGGATTTTTTGCCAATTTTTGCTGTGTATTGCCCTCCTTAGCCATGTGTCTCCTGCTTTTTGTTGGTGATTTTTTTTTTTTTTTTTGGTGTTTTGTAGAATGAGCCTTTTGATAAAAAGACATAGAGATTCAATTTTTTTAGAGTCTACTTGCAGCATTCTTTCTGTTGATTTTTGGGGTCTTAGGCTACTGCATTATTTTGGTTCAAGAGCTTGGGAGATTTTCGTGCTAAGTTGTCAAAGGTGAAATGGGGAGCTCAAAATGGTCAGCTGAAAATGGGAAGCAATTGTGGGAGAAAAGGTATGAGGGGCTGCCAGCCCTCTCTTTTTTTTTTTTTAATGAATTTTCTTTTTTATTAATGCAATTTTGTTAATTTAATTAATTTTAATAAAATGAAATTGGTCTTTAAGTTTAATTTGGGTTGGGAATTGGGCTTTAGACTTTTATTGAACCTTTAAACTTTAGTGATTGAATTTTGAGTTGATTTAAAATTGAATTAAATTGAATTATAAAAATATAAAATAATCTAAAAATGATTAATTTAAAATAAATTTGAACGAATTTAATTTAATTTAATTTAATTTAAAATACTTAAATTAGTCCAAATTAAAATATTAAAATTAAGTTTTAAAATTGAATAAATTTAAATTAATTTAGATAAAAATAGATGTTTATATAAATGGATCTCTTTATATGTATAAAGAGAGAGAGAGAGAATGGAAGAATTCACATATATTGATGTCAGTATTAAAATTTTTTTTAATCTTTAAATCACAATGATTAAATTTAAAAATTATGAATTTAATTTTGACTTAAAAATAAAAAAGTTATAAATAGAACTTTACATTTACTTTCAAGTTTCAACGGTTCTATTTATGTGGACTAGAGTATATTTGTACGATAATATTTTAATAGCCTGTCAAATTAAATGCTATTAATTCAATTTAATTGAGTTTGTAATTGAAACAACTATTAAAAAAAGAAAATTTTTTTAAAAAATTTAGACTCTATTGCATTTCAATCAACGTGACATCACTTTGTTGGTCAAAACAGTTGATTTATAATTTCTGTGGAGCCCAATTAAATTCTGCTAGGCGCATTTTTCATTGTTCTTCTCGATGCAAATACCAAGAATATTTTCAATATTTTTATCTTGGAAAATTACATTATATTATTATTTATCAAACACATTTTCACTGAAAAAGAAAATAAAAAATTAATATTATTTTATAAAAAAAATAAAAATATTATTTAAACCAAACATAGTTTCATTTAAGAACACTTTTTGAATTTCATAAATAGAGTTAAGTATGAGAAATTAATTTTAAATTCAATAAATGAGATAATTTTTCAATAAAGATATATATTAGGGAAAGTAAATTTTAAAGTCCGTTATTAGAATACAAGTATTGAAAAACAATAAAAAAAACCTTGTGTTAATAGTTTTGTAGTTTGATGGTAGAATATTAAGATTTTAAAAATTATTATGATAATTTATTTATTAATAAAATATTAAATTTTTAAAAATCATCATGATAATTTAATTATTATTAAAATTATTTTATAATTGATTATTTGGAATCACCTTTTTTGTTAATGGTAATTAATTTTTAAAACTTAAATTATTATGTTTGATATTATTCAAAATTAAATATTATTTTATTTAAAAATATTAAAATAATTATATTATCATAGCACACAAGTAATAATTTCAATATTATTTAAATTAATATAACAATTTATAAAATATTAATAATATTTTATTTACTTGACAATAAAATATAAATATATTTATTAATAAATTAATTAATTTTTAGGATAAAATTACATGACAATATTTAAATTAAAAAATTAAATTAAATTTATCACTATCAAAGTTTAGTGTAATATCAATTAAATATTTTTGTCGATAATTATTGATGAATTGTCGATAGAATTTATCGGACATTAATTCGTCCGTAATCTATGGGTAAATAGTTGGAGGGGAAATGAAAAAGTTGGCGTTATAGTTATGTAGAAAAATTTCCAACCATAGAGAAGCTGACAATTGTTTCGCTGACGGGCCATTGATAAAATTTGTTGTCTATAAAAAATTTTCAAAAAATAATTTTTTTTTAAAAATCGTATTTTTTTAATTTTTTTAAATTAAAATTTTAATAATTTTCAACGGATTTTTGGGCAATTCCACGGTAAATTACTAAAAGAATAAAACCCTAAAATTTTCCCTCATTTCTCATTTCCTTTCTCGTTTCCTTCTCCCCAAATTGTCTGGCGTTGCCCTTACCCCCACTCCTCTTCACGCCCTTGTCTGCGCCACCCCTACTTGCACTCACGCCCCTGCGCAAGCTATGAACCCTCTCCTGTCCAACCCCCCCCTGCGAGCTGCGAGACACCGCCAGCCCCGCTTGCACTGGTGCCCCTACGCGAGTTGCTCCCTCTCTTGTCCGACCCACCCCATGCAATCTGCTTAATGAAAAATCGAGAGAGATGATCAATTTATTGTTGATCTCATCTAAATGAAACAACAGTTGTCGAATATCACAAAATAACTATTTTGCCTCTAAATGAAAAGTCTCAAAAGTTTTTGGGTTTGAGTTTTGGGTTAAAATTTTGAGAACTTGACTAATTTGAAAAGATCTTGTCGGCCGGGAGTTTAAGCCCAAAGCTTCTAAAAGATGAATTGCCCCATAATGATTAATATCCTAATTTTTTTACATTTACTATTTGTATTTAAAATTTTGGGGCTAAATCCAATAATAAATTAAATATTTATTAGCACTTTTTTATTTAATTTTTATATTTGAATTGAATTTATAATTTACTTTTATAAATAAAAGAATAAGAATAAAAAATAATATAAAATTTATTAAATATAGTAATGATATAAAAACTATTTATAAAAACTCTTTTTCGTTAAAAGAGTTTGATAACATAAAATTAATATATTTATATACCATAAATAAAAAATGTATTTTTACACCATAAATAATAATATATGTTAAGCTATATATTAATATTAAATATTTCAAAAGAATACATAAATCAAACATTCAAATCCATTTATATTATGTAATTTGTTAATAATTAATTTTCGTATATTTAATTATTATAATTAACAAAATATAATTATGTTAATATAAATACATGTATTAAAATATACAAAAAATAAGTTTATTTAAATAAACAATTATTATTTAACACAATTTAATTTAAATTTTTATTTTAAAATTAATTTAATGAAAATTTTATAAATATTAAAAAAATCTCTTAATGAGGCGAGGGGCAATAATTAGTAATATTGATTGTTTTTTTTTTTTTTTAATGTTATAGCAATTTGAATATTTTGCTTTATCTTAAAGTTAAGATAAATAATATATCGGGACACCAATAAATTGAGTTTCATTTAGATGAATGATGAAATTTAAAATAATAGTGATAGTGAGATTAAATAAAAATAAATATTATAACAATAAAATTAAAATTTGTGATGAATGTATATGATTTGGTTACAAATGTATTAATAATGACATGAAACATTAACACATCTTACAATTTGGGTTGAAATTAAGGAAGATTTATCTAAAAGTAAGATAAGTCTATCTTTGATCCAAATTCATTAAACAAATGCAGAAATAAAATGGGTTAGAATAAAAAGATTGTATTCACACTAACTAAAAAAAGAGAGCATGAAGATGTATATGATTATGGTCAAATTCATATATGAACCACGAAATTATCATAACATATAAATATAAAAATTTATAGCTAGACTTAACAAAAGTAGTCGTCACCAATCTTTTTTAACTAGATGTGATTGATCATCTAAGGAATCTATTATTTTAAAGAGCTCATAAGCTTGACTAAGAGTCTCTAAAAGAATAAGTTTGGGTCTACTAACTAGAACAAGATTCGGGAGTTCGATTACATATGAGAAAGGTTATAGCACCTCGACATACCTATCCAAAAAAATGATACCATTTTATTTTAAATTTATTCTACAATCTTGATTCTACTGATTTTAAGATTTAATGTTTAAATATTGAAAATAATTTTTAAGATTCTCTATCAATCTGGTAAAATTCTTAAAAATATTTTCTCACCTCAAGAATATCCAAGAATTCTATTTGTTTTCTTAATGAAGCTCCATCATCGGAAAAAAGATTTAATTATTATTTTTTTATTTTAGTTTTTTTATTGAAAAAATGTCTAATTATTCTACTATTTAGGCCAAATTAAAAATATCTTCTAATTTTTAATTTCTAAATTTATACAATTTAGACCTATTTAGAAAATTTTTTTCTTTTTTCTATTTAGAGAGAAAATAATATGACAATAATTTTTTTGAAATTTCATTTAAATTCTTTCACAATTTCAACAAATTTAAAGAAATTTCTCACCTAGAGATTTCTTAGAAAATTTATCATTTGAAATTTCTAAGAATCTCATCATTGGATAATTGTAACATATTTTCAACCAAAATTTTTTATTTTTTTATTTTTTTATTGAAAATAAATATTAATTATAATTATTGAAATTTTATCTAAATTATTTCACCATTTGGGACAAATTTTAAAAAAAATTCACTTAAAAATTTTATAAAAACTTATCATTTAAAATTTTTAAAATTTTATCATTAGATAATTATTATTTATTCTCAATTAATATATTTTATTAATGTTTTAATTCATTTATCATTATTTTATTTAATATTAAATAATGAAAATCATAAAACAAAGTGAATAAATAAACAATTATGGATAAAACAAATGAATAAGCAATCAATTAAAGAAAAAAAAAAAGAACAAGTACCAAACAATTAAAGAATTTATAAAAAAAAAAAAAGCTAAATAAAAGTAAAAAAAGATACCAAAGTTGACGTAAACCTCTAGGATGAAATTCCATAAAACCAATGTCCTAATCTATCACGTGACATTTGCCTTTAGGCACCATGTTTCTTCACCCCAATTTTATTTCTTGTACTTTTTAGCAAAACCAACAAGATCAATGTCTCCTTAATCCGCAACAACTTTAAAATATTCCTTCTTGAAGCACTGATCACTACTGTAGAAATAACCTTCTCAGTTTCTCCTTTTTCTTTTCTTTTTCTCCAGAATCCTTTCCAGATCAACCACCCTAGATTTTCAAGCTTCTACTGGTTTCAATCAATACTGCCATCGTGCACTGCCACCAATTATCGAAGACTGTCCCTAGTTTCGACTGAGTGTTTGATCTGTGATCTTTCCTTCTGTGTTTCTCTCTGTGTTTTTTGTGTGATCAATGTGTAAATTTATAAGGAGCAGATTGAAAATTTCCAAATTAACCATGACTCCTTTTGACAAGATTTCTACATTATCACATAAAATTCATCCCACAAAAATTAAATCCATCTATAACTCTACCAACACCCATTCAAGGTAGCATTTGCCTTTTTTTATTTTTTTTTACCTTTTTATTATTAAATTTGTTATCTCTTAAAAATCAAAGATAAATAAAAACAAATAATCGGATAATCAACAGAAAGATAAAACCTTAAATAAATAAAAATATATAACAAAAAGTAATTGGGCCTACAAAATTGCCTCTATCAGGCCAAGCCCAATAAGTTTGGATCTAAATCAAATAGAGTGTCTACAGTTGTCCCTCTTTGCGCATTTCTTGTGCAACAAGAATTATGCAAAAACATAAAACTTTTCATGTCCAAATAATCATCCTAACATTTTTTTTTGTTTTATTATTTTAATTAGACACTCAAGCTAGCTAAATGACACAAAACTCTCATAAATAGAGGCTCATAACTTTTGGAAAAATAAATACAAATCCTCTAAACAGAGGTTCAATGACTTCTAAAAATAAATAAAGCTCCTCCAATCAAAGATTCAATGACTTCTGAAAATAAATAAAGCTCCTCTAATTAGAGGTTCGATAAATTTGAAAATACATAAAGCTCCTTTACAATCTCCTCTAGAGGAGTCATAGATTGTGTCTAATGAAATTTGTAATGGAAACTTAAATATTCATAATTTGAGTTCAAAATTCAAAGGTTCGTAATTCAAAAATTCTCGAGAATCCAAATTCACAAGAACCTTTCAACTTCACAAGAATTCACCAAAATTTGATTATCAAAATTTTAGTTTAACAAGAATTTGATTCATAAAATTTCAGATATGTAAGATTTTTCAACTTCGCAAGAATTCAGATTCATAAAATTTCAAGATTCGCATTTGTGAGATTCACATTCAAAATTTTAATTTAGGGATTCGTATGCAAATTAAAGCCACATCCAACATTTAAAGATTCAAATTTTGGAGGTCACATTCGAATTCTGAAGATTCACACCCAAAAGATTTTTTTTTTTTTAAATTTTGAGGGATTCACTTCCTAGATTTCAAAAATTTTGATTCAAAATTTCTTATTTAAAAACTTTAGGATTTCATCCAAAATTTCAAACTCTTTATTCTACTTCAAGATTCACATTCAATAAATCTTAAAGCTTCACATCTAAGTTCAAAAGTTCACATTCAACAAATAAAAGGTTCACATCCAAAAAGTTTAAAGCTTTTCAAAGATTCACATTCGAATTATTTTTAAGTTTCTCATTCACAAATTTAGAGATTCGCATCCAAAAGTTCAAAGCTTCTTATTCTAGTTGAAGATTCACATTTGATGAATTTTAGGGTTTCACATCTCAAAGATTCTCATTTGAAACTCAAAGATTCTCATATGAAAACTCAAATATTCTCATTTCATACTCAAAGATTTTCAAAGATACTTATTTGAAAACTCAAAGATTCTCATTTAAAAACTTAAAGATTCTCAAAGATTCTCATTTGAAAACTCAAAGATTCTTATTTAAAAATAAAATATTCTCATTTGAAAACTCAAAGTTTCTTGTTTGAAAACTCAAAGTTTTATCTTAAGAGACTTCATCAAAAGATTCAAAATTTTTCAAATGGCTTTCAAACTTTTATCAAAGTCAAAATTTTGGATATAATGAATATCATGATCAATGATGCAAATGCAACAATTTGGATTCTCATAGTAATGTAGATGCCATGCTTTAGGTCATAATTCAAATGTTTGTTGGCTAATGCATGTTCAAACAAAGTTTTAAATATTCACCAAATTATATGCATGTATTGTTCAAACAATGATGTAAACATAATGCATGTGATGCAGATACATGTTATAGAATTCTAATTAATTGTGGTAATATGGTTCTCAAGACTATTCCATCCCATATTTTTCTTTTTTAGTTGCTTAGCATTAGTTATCCCAAAATAAAATTTTTCAACTGATCCACATCATTTGTATCATTTGATTGCAATTCACAGGCTTTTCAACACTAGTAATTTTAGCATAAATTTCTTCTATTGATCTATACTATTTTCATCACAACTCACAAGCTTCCTAGAACTAACCATTTCAGAACAAATTTCATCTACATTATTTTCATTATTTTATCATAACTCACAAGTTATGTCAACCAATCCATCACTATATTCATCACTTGGTCATCCCAGATGCCTTTCCAAATCATTTTTTTAGGTTTATGTCATCTTTTCATTTTTTTTTGCCCTTATCATCTTAGATTTCTTTTTAAAGGAATACAAAAATCTTTCATGAACATCATCATTCATTATCATTTCAATCATGACAAATATAATGTAATCATACATTTTTTTTATTTATTCTAAGGATGCAAAAATAAGAGAACGGTGAATTGAAAAAAAGGTAATCAATGAAAAGCAAGTCTAGTACAAAAATAAATGGGCAAATGAACAAGTTCAAAACATGTCATTAGGATAAATGGTATTGAATGGCACCATAATGTCCAAACAATGAATACTTAGACAATTTATAACATTAATCCAGAATTGTTTTTCAAAAAACTCATTCCCTTAACTTTCAAAATCATATTACCTTATTGAACCTTACTCTAGCTTTAAGAGATCCTCAGATGTCTTTGATCTTTTATATATTAGAACTGTTCATCCAACTTTCAGCTCAGATATTTTTCTACCCAAATTATCCTTTCGAATTTTTAATTTGAATCTTTTTTTTCTCTACTTTTACATTTTTTCTTTTTTTTCATTCATTATTGATATCTTTCATACATTAATCTCTAAAACATGCAGCATGATTCCATGGTTTCACCATAAGCATGCCTTAATCTAATACATGATCATTCAATTTGAGCATTTACATTTGATCAAAATAGACTTTTAAAGGCTGTAATGTAGGTTATGATGATGGGTCACCAAAAAAATGGATAAAATAGGCCCAAATCACATGTTTAAAAGGTCCAAACTAAAGGATCATTTTCATCATATGCTGCAACTTGGTATTTTGCCCCACATCATTTTTTTACTTTTTTTATTCATCTTATTCCTCACAAAATGAATCTCATTATTTTGCCTCAATTCATTTATGGTATTCATTTTTTTTTTTTGTAAAAAGGTTTTCTTTCCTTTTTTTTTTTTAACTCTACTTTGAGACTTTTTAAGATTTTTTGCTTTTTTTCTTGTTCAAGCATATTTTTCTCAATTTTCCCCCTAATGTAAGGGATGATCCTTGGTTGGGGTTATTCAAAATATATATATATAATAGGCTCAAAAGAGATAGTAATGGATGATTTTTTGAATGGTAAAAGAAATATGATTATTTTTTTATGATTATTTTTTTATCTCAAACGTGAATGTTTTCCTTGATAATCACATATTGAACAAAAACAAACTCATGGTTCTATATAAAGGATTGCATATCTTCAAGACATATCTATTTCACATCTGCCAGTAGCTTACTTTTTTTTTTTGTTCAAATAGTCCCCACATATTGAACTTTATTAATTTGAATGAATTTTCAAACTTAAATCCAAAAATCATTGTTATCATTGTCTAAACATTCATCATTTAAAATTTGAGAATGGGAATAAAAAGATAAGGCAAATAGCAAAGCATAGAATAATGGCTTGGATGAAAGAGAAAATGTAATGAAATACATCAACTTGTCTTTTATTAAAATGATAACAAATGAAATCTTACTTTTTGAAAGAATTCCTAGCATTACTTTAAAAGAAATCTTAAAATGACACGTAACTTCCAACTATCCTTAACATCCTTATCAAAATTATGCCCTTGTGCAATCAGGTGAAAGATTTTTATTGACATCTTGTCCCTTAATTCATCAAGCTCACTAAGCTTTTTTGGATCAAACTTTACATTTTGTGTTTGAAAGTAGGGTAGGTTTTAATAGAATGACCCATGTTTCTATTATGATATCGCATTAGCACTTTGGATATGGTGGCTTCAATAGTTTTAGAATAACTGGAGATACTAAGTTGTCTTGACCAGTTCTAGGAATAACTTAGTGTAAGTCATGGGGATAAGATCAACATGCACCATTTTTTTGGTTATCTCAAAATCTCTTTAAACCACTTACTTAGTTGTTAGGCTTTGAAACTGATGCAGGCACTTAACAGGCTGATTGGTAGGTTGGTGGGTAAGTTAGTTATGGATATGGTTGGCCAAAAGCTTGCACAATACCATTAACTACAAGATAGTAAATAAGTTGAACTGGCAGTAGAAATGAAACATAACTTTTGTATTGTTACCCATCAAAATTTATAGCTTGGGCTTTGACTTCTTTCTTTTTAGGCAACCCTCTTTTTTTAGTGGTTTCCCTTTCTTGAAGCTTGCCACTCTTAATAGCATTTTCAATGATTTCCCTTAAATTACCATATCAGCAAAGTTTTTCATTACATTTCTTATCATTTTTTCATAATATGAAGATTTCAAAATGCTCATAAACAGTATTATGGTCTCTTTCTCAATCAAAAGTGGCTGAACTTGAGTAGCTATGTCTCTTCACCTCTGGGCATACTCCTTAAATGATTTAATCACCTTTTTTTCATATTTTACAAAATAAATGATTAAGAGCTGATCTATGATATATTGATATTGACTAATAAAGTCATGAGACATATCACTCTAGAATTGAATATGGGTTTCGTCTAACTGGATATACTACCTAACAGTAAAATCAGTAAGATTATTTTGGAATACATGCATTAACAACTTCTCATTATTAATAGAGGCAACCATTTTCTAGCAATACATGGTGATATGAGTTTTTAGGCACTTTACACCATCATATTTTTAAAATTTTGATAATTTAAACTTTGAAGAAATAACAATATCTGGGACTAACAAAGTCCAGTAGAATCTATAGAACCATAAAAACCAATTCCCTCCACTGCTCGTAACATTTTCTCTGATAAATTCATCTTCTGTTCAGCTTTTGAGCCTTCTAAAGTTTTTTTTTCTCCTTAGGTTTTAATTTTTTTTATCTTTTGGATTATCCAAGTTAAGAATTGATATTGGTTTTACTGCCTTCTCAGTAAAGATAGAATTTATATAACTCTGGTACTATCTTGGGTTTGAAACTGATGGTATTTTAAGATATGTATATCTTACTAGATATGTGAACTATTGTAATGGTGGATTTTATGTGGATTGGGCTTGATACGATCCAAAACTATGAGGATACAGAAGGTCATCCATCTCTTATGATTGATGGTCCAACTGGCTAGTATTTTCTTCTATTATTTTTTCTTTGTTTAAGTTATTCAAAACATCCAGGATTTTACTCAACTCGTCTTTAAGCTTCTCTTGAGCTTTCTCTATCTTCTCGAGATGATTAAAATTTTTTTGTTTCATTTGTTTGGCTCGAGCTCTTGTATTATATTAGTGAGTTGATTGTATGGGATTCTTGGTTGGTGGAGCTATCCCTGAACTTTAAATACCACAATTATGATAAAAAATAATATGCTATGCTTTATGTTTGGTATGTTGATGCATAAAAAAAATATGCATTTTCATGGATGAAATCTAATATGAAAATGATGTAGATGCACAATGTTTCGTATGACAATGAAAATGATGCATGACATAATAATGCAAATGTACAAAGTTAAATAAACAAAATGGTTAGATCACAAACCATTTTTTTCTTATGTCCTATATTCAGGATACATCTATCAACGGGCAAGAATGGCTCTATCTTAAAGCTAGCCTCTTAAGTGTACACTATATGCAGGGTTAGGTGATTTTGACCACTAAAGGCTCTCAAATTATTTTTTACATCATCGTCTATCATAGACTAGTAAGGTATTCCAATCCTCACCCATCACAGGCTACCAATGGAAATTATTCAATTTGAGTAGGAGTATTTTACTAGCTATTATAGAGATTATCATCTCACGAGAACGTAAGTACTTTACTCTCTCTTAAAAAGGATAGAGCCCGGGTATAGAGCTCATATAATGAGAATGCATGTGATAGTGTGTATGAAAGAACATATAATTTTCAACCCTACATAAATCAAATAAAAGATAAAAAAAAAATGTTGGTAAACAAATATCACAAGCTTTAGACTTTAACAACATTAGATCAAAAGATAGGATAAATTTAAAATTATTATAGCCAGACTCTCTATAGCATCCTTAGTGGAGTCATCAAACTGTTATAACATATAGATTCGTAAATTTATAGCTAGATTTAACAAACAGAGTTGCCATTAATCTTTTCTATCTATGTGTGATTGGCCACCTAAGGAATCTACCTTTTTAAAGAGCTATTCAGCTTGACTAAGGGTCCCTAAAAAAATAGGTTTGAGTCTACTAACTAGAACAAGATTCGGGAGTTCAGTTACATATGAAAAACATTATAGCACCCTTACATGCCCATCCAAAAAAAATGGTACCATCTTATTTTAAATTTATCCTTTGGTCTTAATTCTAATGGTTTTAAATTTTAATGTTTAAATATTGAAAATAATTCTTAAGATTCTTTATCAATCTGGTAGAATTTTTAAAAATATTTTCTCATCTCAAGAGTATTCAAAAATCTATTTGTTTTCTTGAAAAGGCTTCGTCGTAAAAAAAATGTTTAATTATTACTTTTTATTTTGGTTTTTTTATTGAAAATATATCTAATTATTCCACCATTTTAGCTAAATTAAAAATATTTTATCTTTTTAATTTCTAAATTTTTCACCATTTGGTTCTATTTATAATTTTTTTTTTATCTTTGGAGAGAAAATAATATGACAACTATTTTTTTGAAATTTCATTTAAATTGTTTCACTATTTGGGACAAATTTAAAGAAATTTCTCACATAAAGATTTCTTAAAAAATTTACCCTTTGAAATTTCTAAGAATCTCATCATTAGATAACTGTCACATATTTTCAACCAAAAATTTTTATTTTTTATTTTTTCTTTTGTTGATTGAAAATAAATATTAATTATAATTATTGAAACTTTATCTAAATTGTTTCACAATTTAGGATAAATTTAGAAAAAATTTCTCACATAGGAATTTTATAAAAATTTATCATTTGAAATTTTTAAAAATTTCATCATTGGATAATTATTATTTATTCTCAATTAATATATTTTATTAATGATTTATTTCATTTATCATTATTTTATTTAATATCAAATAACAAAAACCATAAAACAAAGTGAATAAATAAACAATTATTCATAACACAAATGAATAAGCAATCAATTAAAGAATAAAAAAAATAAGAACAAGTACCTAACAATTAAAGAATTTATAAAACAAAAAAAAAGCTAAATAAAAGAAGTATAAGTACCAAAGTTGACATAAGCCTCTGGGATGAAATTCCTCCAAACCAATGTACTAGCCTATCACGTGAACTTTGTATTTAGGCACCATGTTTCTTTCCTCCCATTTTATTTCTTGTACTTTTTATCAAAACTAGTAAGATCAATGTCTCCTTAATCTACAATAACTTTAAAAAATTCCTTCTTGAACCATCAATCACTACTGTAAAAATAGCCTTCTTAACTTTACCTTTTTCTTTTCATTTTCTTCATAATCATTTTTGGATCAACCGCCCTAGATTTTTAACCTCCTACTAGTTTTAGTTAATGCTACAGTCGTGCACCGCCACCAACTAGCAAAAACTGTCCCTGGTTTCGGCTGAGTGTTTGATCTGAGGTCTTTTCCTCTGTGTGTTTCTCTTTGTGTTTTTTGTGTGATCAACGTGTGAAGTTATAGGGAGCAGACTGAAGAATTCCATATTAACCATGACTCCTTTTGACAAGATTTTTACATTATCACATAAAATTCATCCCATAAAAATTAAATCCATCCATAACTCTACCAACACCTATTCACAACAGCATTTACCTTTTTTTTCTTATTTTTTTACCTTTTTTATTATTAAATCTGTTATTTCCTAAAAATAAAATATAAATCAATCAAAAAAATAAAAGATAAATAAAAACAAACAACTAGATAATCAATAAAAAGAAAAAACCCTAAATAAATAAATAAATATATACAATAAAAAGTAATTGGGCCTACAAAATTGCCTCTATCGAGCTAGGCCTAATAGGTTTGGGTTCGAACCAAATAAGGTGTGTACAACAGCAAGTAAGAGACTACCTACATAAAAACGAACTTCAATATAGCATGTTCAACCCAAAAATAGAGATTCTTAAGTTTGAGGAGAAAATACAACCTAAAAAGTTCTTAGATTGGCTACATTCAATGGAATGCATCATCGAATACCATGATGCCCCTGAGCATAGCAACATAAAGCTAGTGGCCATCAAACTTAAAAAGCATGCATCCTTATGGTAAAAAATTTTGAAAAAACAAAGAGAAAAAGAGGGCAAAAGTAAAATTACAACTTGGGAAAAAATGAAATGATAGTTGAAAAGAAAGTATCTCCCAGACAACTTTCGATAAAATATTTTTCTTTTACTTCATAACTTAAAGCAAAAAGATCTTTTAGTGAAAGAGTATACAGTTAAGTTTGATCACCTCATTTTGAAATGCAAATTAGAGAAACAAAAAGAACAAACAATTGCATAATTTCTTGAAAGATTGAAGATTAAGATAGCTAATATGGTACAGCTACAACCTTATTAGATTTGATCACCTCATTTTGAAATACAAAATTAGAGAAATAAAAAAAACAAATAATTGCATAATTTTTTGGAGGGTTAAAGATTAAGATAGCTAATATGGTACAATTACAACCTTATTGGATTTTTAACAATGTATGCAAGATTGCCCTTAAGGTGGAGAGACAACAAAAGGAGACAATGGTAACAACTTGAGATTTGAATCCCAAAAAGGCTATATCAATAAAAGTGGCTCATCTAAAACATTTGTTCTTTCTAAGCTCATTCCAAAGTAGCCTCAAAAGAAAAATGAACCTTAACTACCAAGCCTCAATCTAGTGCATAAACCAAAATGTGTTTTAAGTGTCAAGGGCTTAGACATATTGCCTCAGAATGCTCAAACAGAAAGATTATGATTTTAGTAGAAGAAGACTTAGAAAAAAATAAACAGAAACTGATTGAAGAGAATAAAAAACTTAAAAAAGAGAAAAAGGTAACCTATGGCAATTGTGGAGCATTCTTAGTCATACAATGCAACTTGAGTACCCACTTACTGAGGAAGAAGATTGGTTGCATAAAAATATGAATAAAAAGGTACATGCTATTATAATTGATAGTAAAAATTTTGAAAACGTTATTTTTACTTTTATGGTGTAAAATTATGCCTTAAAATGTTGGATCATCCCCAACCATATAAGTTATCTTGGCTACAAAAAGAGAATGAAATCAAGGTTAGTAAGAGGTGTCTGATTCTTTTTTTCATAAGAAAACAATACCAAGACAAAGTGTAATATGATGTAGCTTCTATGGATGCTTACCATTTACTGCTTGGAAGACTTTAGCATTATGTTATGAGGGTTATTTATAATGGTTACCATAATACTTACAAATTTGTGAAAGATAGATGCAAAATCATCCTAGGCCTTACCAAGCCTATAGTCATGTTAAAACCTATCAAAGGAGAAAGAAGAAGCTTGTTTACCAAGGTCGATTACATAAGGGAAATTAAAATTAATAGTACCATGTATGCATTAATACTGATTGAGAAGAATGGAGATAGTGAAGAGTCTCCTACAGAGATACAACCATTGTTGGTAGAATTTTAAAATGTTGTTCAATAAGAGTTACCAACTGGTCTACCACTAATGAAGGACATTCAACACTGTATAAACTTTATCCTAGGAGCTATTCTACCCAATAAAGTAGCCTATAGGATAAGTCCTAAAGAGTATGAGGACTTGCAGTGCCAAGTTGATGAATTGGTGAGAAAAAAAAATGGTGCGCGAAAGCATAAGCCCTTGTGTAATCCTAAACTTTTTAGTGCCTAAAAAAGATAAATCACGGCGCATGTGTGTGGATAGTAAGGAAATCAATAAAATCATGATTGACTATCACTTTCCTATTTTGTGCTTGGATGACTTACTAGACCAATTACATGGAACAATTATTTTCTTCAAGATAGACCTATGTAATGGCTATCATCAATCAAAATGAGGCTTGGAGATGAATGAAAAATAGCTTTCAAGATAAGGGATGGTGTCTGTGAATGGATGGTAATGCTTTTTGGTTTATCCAATGTTCTTTGTATTTTCATAAGGTTTATGACGCTTTTAGTGCCTAAAAAGAATAGATTATGGCACATGTGTGTGGATGGTAGGGCAATTAACAAAATTACAATTGATTATCATTTTCTATTCCATGCTTAGATGACTTGCTAGACCAACTACATAGAGCAACTATTTTCTTCAAGATAGACTTATGCAATGGCTATTATCAAATCAGAATAAGGCCTAGAGATGAGTGAAAAATAGCCTTCAAGACAATGAATGATTTTTATGAATGGATAGTAATACCTTTTGGTTTATCCAATACTCCTAATGCTTTCATGAGATTTATGACCCTTTTAGTGCCTAAATAAGATAGATTATGATGCATCTACGTGGATAGTAAAACAATCAATAAAATCATGATTGACTATCACTTCTTATTCTATGTTTAGATGACTTGCTATGTTGAGCAACTATATTTTTCCAATGGCTATCATCAAATAAAAATGAGGCATGGAGATGAGTGGAAAATAACCTTTAAGAAAAATGATGGTCTTTATGAATAAATGGTAATGCCTTTTGGTTTATCCAATGCTCTTAGTACTTTTATGAGGTTTATGAATCATATCTTTAAATCTTATATTGGCCGATATGTGGTAGTATATTTTAATGATATTCTAGTATATAACAAAGATGAGGACCAACACTTAAATTGTCTATAACAAATTTTTTGTATATTGAGGGAATAAAAACTTTATGCTAATCGTAAAAAGTGTAGTTTCTTTACTTTCAACCTTATGTTTCTAAGATTTATGGTGTCAAATAAAGGAATAAAAGTGTATCCTAGCAAGGCTGAGGCAATTTTAAATTGGCCAACACCAGTATCTTTACATGATATCCAAAGCTTTCATGGCCTTGTATTTTTCTATAGGCATTTCATTAAGGGTTTTAGCTATACTATGGCTCTCATCATTGAATGTTTAAAGAAAGGGCTTTTAAATGGACCAAAGAAGCCCAATACAACTTTAAGCTCATTAAAACGAGAATCATTTAAGCTCTTATCCTATCCCTACCAAATTTTGATCAAGTATTCAAGGTGGAATGTGATGCATCTAATTCTAAAGTAGGTGCTATTTTAAGCCAAGAAGAAAAGTTTATAGCATTTTTTAGTGAGAAGCACAATGAAGCTAAGAGAAAGTATTCAACTTATGATAAGAAGTTCTACATCATATAAAGCTTTATTCCATTTGAGTCAATATCTGCTTGCTAAGCCATTTGTCTTATATTTAACTCATGAGGCTTTGCAATTCATCAATAGCTAGCACAAGCTTAACTAAAGGCATGCAACTTAGGTAAAATTTCGTCAAGCTTACAACTTCACTATCAAGCATAAATTAGGAACTCAAAATATGGTGGCAGATGCTTTGAGTAAAAAAAACTCCTATTGGGGACTATGGCTATTGGAGTTATTAGATTTGATGTAATCAGATGGTTCTATGAAGTAAACCCTTACTTTGGTCGAATTTAGAAAGAATGCAAGTAAGGACCACACAATCAATTTTTGTTACATGATGGATATCTCTTCAAGGCTAATAGCCTTTGCATTCTCTCATGTTCTTTGATATAGGCCTTAATTAACAAGGCTCAAGATGGTGCACTAGGTGGACATTTTGAAAGGGACAAGATATTTTTTCTTTTGTAAGACAGGTTTTATTGGTCAAGAATGAAGAGAGATATGACGAAACACCTTTAACGATATAGAGTGTGCCACATTGCTAAGAGTTATGGGCAAAACATTGGATTGTATACTCTACTACCCATGCCTAGTACTCTTTGGGAGGATGTTAGTTTAGACTTACTAGTAAGACTACCGAGAACTCAAAGGAACAAAGACTCTATCATAGTGGTTATGGATCATTTTTCCAAGATGGTCCATTTCATTCTTTGTACCAAAACTATAAATGCTTCTCATGTTTTTTCTTTATATTTCAAAAAAATTATGAGGTTACATGAAGTTCCTAGATCCATGATGTCTGATCGAATTCTAAGTTTTTTAGTCATTTTTAGCGCACTTTTTGAAAGAAGCTTGACACCAATCTTAAGTATAGTTCTTCTTATCATCTTCAAACAGATGGTTAAACGAAAATAACTAACTGCAGCTTGGGCAACCTTTTAAAAAGTTATATGGGAAAGGATATCAAGCAATGTGATCTTATTTTACCTTAAGTAGAGTTTTGTCTATAATCACTCACCAAGCCAAACCACTGGTTGCAACCTTTTTGAAGTGATGTGTGGTAAGAATCTAATTAGCCTTTTAGATTTGGTTCTTCTCCCTACTAATCAACAATTTAGTAGAGATCCAAAAGAAATAGCTAAAGGTATCAAATGACTACATGAGCAAGTGAGAGTTAGGATTTTATAGCAAAATGAAAAATATAAAAGGGTAAAGAACAAGCATCAAAGACATGTAGAGTTAAAAAAAGGTGACTTGGTGTGGATTAACTTATAGAAAGAGAGATTTCTTTCAGAAAAGTTTAGCAAGTTACAACCTAAGGTAGATGGTCCATTTAGATTTATCCAACGTATTAAGGAAAATGCCTGTAAGATAGAACTTTCTGACACTTATGGAGTATCTCCTACCTTCAATGTTGTTGATTTGACACCCTATCATGGCGAGAAAACTAATTCATACTTGATTATAAGTCTTTTCCAACCAAAGGAGATTGACACCAGAGTATTAACACATCTTACAACTTAGGCTGAAAATAAAGAGGATTTATCCAAAAATAAGATAAGCCTATCCTTGGTCCAAATCCACTAAACAAATGTAGATGTATGAAGATGGATAGCATAAAGAGATTGTATTCACACTAACTGAAAAAAAATAAAAACATGAAAATAGATAGGATTATGGTCAGATTCATAGATGAACCTAAACACTAAATATTAAACACATTATCAATATGCAAAATTGTAATTTGCAGGAGCAAATGAGTAGCTAATTATGCATCAATTTAGCAATCTAAAAAAGGCAATCTTTGAAACTCCCATACTTTGAGGGATGTTCCTAGTCGATTTATGTTCTGTTATTTTTTGTAAAAAGCAAAATGGAGTTTTTTTTATCTTTAAGTAATTTTTTAGATTGTTTTCAAGTTCTATATATCTTAGGTAAATTTTCTAGAGTGACAAATTTTTATAATTTTGCATCTTTGATTAGAATTTTTATGGTAGTATTTTTGTACCCTTGACGCAATATTTGGACAAATATTAATAAAGGAAAGGAAACGAAAGGAAAGGAAAAGCAAAGAAAAGAAAGTTTTTTTTAAGAAAAAAAAAAAGATACATGTACCTATTGTTTGGATAATTAAAATTAATAATAAAAAAAATTTAACAACCATTGTTTAGATAAAAAGTGAAAATAAAAAAAAAAGATTTATTATAATAATTGTTTTCAATTATAATCTTTAATTGCTTATGATTTTAAAATACTTTTGGATATAATAATCTTTTTATAAAAATAAATTTTTTTCAACTTTTCTTTACTTAGCTTTTTTCCCAAAATGGGGTATTAAAAAAATAAGATTACAAGAGAAACAAAAAATTATTAAATTTTTACCTCTTTTATTTTTTTCAAATTAAAAATTTATTCAAACAAAAAATGATTTTTCTAATTCTATTACTTTCTTTTATTTTTCCTTTCTTTCTTTCCCCTCCCATCAGTCCAAATATAATGTTAATGTCTAGTCTCAATATTCTATCATTATTTAAATTTTTATATGTTATCTTTTTTTAATTTTTTTATTTATAATTAATTTTTAATATCTCAACCATCAATTCTCTTAATCAAATAACGATAAGATAAATATAACAATTGACTGTCCTATCAATGACAATCAATCGTGGTCATAATTGAAATGTCTTCATTTTCATTTTTATATGATTGTCCTATGAAAACCTGGGATCAACGAACCATGGACATTTCCATTGAAAGGGCACCGAGACCAACTATACTGTGGGCAGCTACACAAATGCACTCCATGATACAATTGACTGCAAAAAAATCCTAAATTCCATCACACCAGAGTTGCAATGAATTCCAAACTAACCCAAAATCTATTTGATGCTTAACAGTTGAAGACAATCTATCAAAGAAAAAAAAAAAGTAGTCGAAGATAAATTTCTCGAAAAGGAAAAAAAAATAGTTGAAGACAAATTACTTTGGGTTCACTTCCATCTCTTTTTTTTATTTAATTTTTAATCTATTCTTAAATTTTTTTACTTTTATATTTATCTGATAAAAAAGATATTAGACATAAATTTTTTAAAATTTATAATTTCAAACATCAATTCAAATATTATATCAATTAATCAAAATATTAAAAAAAAACTTTCTTTACCTGTTAAAAAAAAAAAAAAAAAACCAATCCAAATATCAATAAAAAAAAACTCTTTTATCACTTAAAAACCAGTAAAGAAACAGATAATCGATGGTCGTCTAAAGAAATTGAGTATGTTTTTAACTATTTTAATTTAGTATCTTTCCCACGGTTTTCTCCATCGTCAGCACTCAATCTTACCCGGTATCTATCAAGTTCCAATGCTTTCCACCTAACTTCCTGGTAACCTAGATTAAGTAGAAGGTTCGAAAAATATCAAAAGACAAAAAGTAATAACAAAGCGCACGATTGGGCATGGTAGTTGGATCTGCCTTTTTCTTTCTTCCTTATCAATTTTGATGATTAACCCAAGGACGAATTTTGATACCATTGACGAACGCAGAGCCTGATTGCAAGATTGGGGATGGAATACGATGCAGAGATAAGTTTGAAGTATATAATGTTGACTTGACCAATAGAGCATGCCCACGCAATTATAGTTTTTGTTATCGTCTACCCACCACTTCCACACCTATTCTTCAGTCGTAAATTCATGTTTCGTCAAATATGTTGGCTTCCTTTGTCATCACAATAATAATTGTCGGGGTCGACCAACTTTGCCTCACTAGATTTGTTTTTTTTCTTTTACACAGTGATTATTGTTGAGAATAATTAAGGATGAGCAATCAATCGATATGATTTTTTAAAAAAATCAAAAATCAATTTTTTTAAAAAGAATTAATCATAATTAATTTTTTGAATAATTAAAAATAATTTAATTGACGTAAAGTTGGTCGATTCAATTAAAAAATAAAAATTTTTCATTATTTTTTATCACTAATTTTGAATAATAATTTTGTAATAATTTTCATATAATAAAATAATTTTATAATTTTGACATTAATATAATATTTGTCATTCTTAAAAATATTAAATACTTTTATGTACATTAAAATTATATAAAATATATTTAGAAATTTACTAACAAATCGATTAATCGGTTTGATTATTAATTTAATAAATAGAAAACCCACCAAATTAAATAATTAAACCATTTTATTTAACAAATCATTATCAAAATCAAACTAATCAAATTGACTTAATTAAATTCAATTAATTTTGATCAATTAAACCAATTAGATTCTGACTTATACTCACCTCTAATAACTTACTAGAAGTTTTGCTTGATATAGGGTGGGAACATGGCCTTTGAAGTTAAAGATTTATTTGAATGGATAATAAGATTAAAAATAAAGATAGAAATAAAATTAATTACTAATAATGAGATTAAAATTAATGATAAGATATATATATATATTTAAATACAAATACAATGATAAGAGTGAATTAAAGCTTAATGAGAAAATAAATTTTCCTTAAATATATTAGAATATATTTTGTATAAAGTAAAATTTTTAAATTATTTGATATTTATGAAATTAACAATGAATTAAAATTATTTTAAAGTTAAATAATAATTTATTAATAAATAATAAAAACTAATAAAATAATAATATATCAATATTTTTAAAAAAATAATAATATATTTACATAAATCATAATAATCTAAAAAGATAATAATCAATTTTTTATGGAAAATAATAATTATTTTTTATTCAAAATAAAAATTTTATCGTATGTTATTATTAAATGGATCATACCATATTATAATATAATTCAATAAGTAGCATTTTAAATAGAAATAAAAAAATTGAATAAATTTGTATTTGGCATAATTGCTTCGATGATATTAGTTGGCTAATGCATTTTTAAAATATTATTATATTCTTCTGTTTTTCATTATCTTTCTTTATTTGGTCTCCTTGAAAAACTATCAATTCTTTCGTGTGGGAGGAAGCTGCTTTAGAATTAGAAAAACAGAGAATACGCAGAGGAACAAATTTTTTAATTTTATGCAAAATTATAAAGTCAAATTCCATTAATTTTGATTATGTAATTAATTGACCTTTAAGCCCAAACAGCCAGGAGAGACATAAGACCAGATCCAAGAAGAAGACAAACACTTGCTCCTACTTGAAGTATTCCATTGTTTTGCAACTTTGGATTCATGAAATCAGCAGCCAGAAGATCGACAAGCGCCATATATATTAAGATCCCAGCTGATGCCGCGTTGAAGATCCCTTCAACAATAAGAGCAGTTGAGCTGTTCTCATCGTATACATTTGATATGCCTATTCCTATAGCAATTCCTACCGGGGTTGTGAGAGAGAAAAAGATTGCCATAATTGCAACAGCTCGAGACTTGAATTTTGCCTACAAAAACATCCACAATAAACCACTACTAAACAAAATGGTATTAAAAAAAAAAAAAGAACAGTACCATCCCAAAAGCCAGATAATGACAAACGTGGGGCATCTGATTTCCCCGTTTCCAGTTTACAGAAATGGTTGGAAGTTATTAAACAAAATCTGAACATTTATTAGTAGTTATTACCCTGGAAAATACCTCAGACGAAGAAATGGGATTGTTGGAGATTCAGGGGAAAGTCATAAACACATAAAATTGGGAAAAACAAGGGATTGAAGATATATTACCTGAGAAATGCATCCACCAAGTCCCATGCCCTCGAAGAACTGGTGAAAGGTGAGTGCAGCCACCAAAGGTTTTATAGTCTTTGGACTTTCAGATGCACCCAAAGATATCCCTATTATCACTGAGTGCACCAGTATTCCCAACTCCAAAACCTACAAAAAAATGTATAATATCATATTAATTTTCATCATACTAACATTTGATCAAATATATATCAGTCTGATGATGATTATTCAAATCTTTAGTGGAACAAAAGAATTTAAAATTATCCAATATATATGATTTAGAGTTTAGACATGTTTGCTTTAGACAAAAATTACCTGAGATATTACTCGATGTCGAAGAAGCTCAGATGAAACTGAACGCTCAAGCATAGACACAGAACCATGAGCATGGCCATGAGTAGCATGAGTATGAACATGTACGTGATTTTCATGCTCCCCTGTTTTCTCTTCATCACCACCGTCACTCTGTTGGGCCTTATTAAAGTGAGACTTAGTGTAGTGAGAAGTTGCAAACATATCAACCATCAATGTAGCAATTGCAGCGGACATAGCCACCAATCCAGCGAACGGAAACTTCCCCCAAGGATTTTCATTGAGGCAAGGAGATGTCAAGTTCTCAGTAGCATCAGGAAGAACATGGATAAACCCTGTCGACAATATGACACCTGCTGCAAAGGCTTTGATCAAGAAGAAAACATTCTTTTCGGGACGTAAAGCCTTGATAGTTTTCCCAAGCAGAGGAAAGCAAACCCCAATAGCTCCAGCAACGAGAATCGAAACTAAAGCAGCCATCTTGTATTTGAGCGCCAGTGGCTTATTCCGATCTTCATCTTCAGGTTCGCACGTGCAGTCTCCTCGTACTAGGGAAGGAAGTAGGATGAGAAAGCAGCAAAGAAACGTCAAGAGCTGAGTTTGTTTAAAGTTGGTCATGGCTGGAAATGAAAACCGAATCCAATTGAGGCTAAAGAAGAACAGAAAAAGAAAAGTTTTGAGGAGATAGTGAATGAAGAAGTGTTGTTTTTATAGGGGAAACTAGGGCAGAGTCTTCTGAAATGATTTTGGCCCTACGATTTGGACTTCCTATGACAGTTTTTGATGGGACATGTAAAACGTGTTTAACTTTGAAAAGACCTCCAACGAAACAGGCAAATCACAACTTTCGGAGAAGAAAGGAACAACGTAAAATTATTAAAGCGTTGGCTTTTTTGTCAGATTGGTGAGTACGGCAGGGATAATTTGGTCAACTGCTGATGAAAATTAAATACCCTGTGGCGCTGCATTTGTATATTATGAAAAAAATAATGAGCTCAACTTTACCATTATTAGTTTTAATAACGCCTAATCTCACGGTAATCTTTTATTCAGTTAGTATGTATAGTCATTATTTAAGATTTAAATTTTAATATTTATAATTTTTTATTTTTAAATTACAATCTTTTTATATAAGAAATTATAAGTTACATTTTTTTTAATATATGTAAAATTTTTGTTTATATTTGTAAGATATTTTTGTGAGAAAACATATGAGACATTTAGATTAAAGTGTATAATATTTCATAAATTAAGTGTGTGTTTTCAAGTTTGGTATTAGAATAATCATTAGTCGAGCATATAAGAGTTAAATATTATACCATGAAAGTCACATTTATAATCACAATTAGTGAAAGTTATTTCAGAATCCTAATGCCCCGTATAATCTTGATTTTATGTGCAACATGATGGGCTCAAAGGAACGTGAAGTTTTAATAGGAAAAGTTTATATATCTCAATCCCACATTGACAATTTGTAATGATATATTATAATATAGAGATTTATATTTGATGTACTATTAATATATATTTTATATACTATCAATAAATTAAATTATGGCATCTCATTAATAAGGTGAAATGTTTCTGATTAAAGAAGCTCTTTTTAAATGAGATTACTTTTAAAAGTTTCAATACCTCTGTTTAAGAGGATCTTTCTTTATATAAGAGTTTTAAAATTTCAATGCCTTTAATTAAAGAAGCTTTTTTCAAGTGACATTTTCTTTTAAAAGTTTTAATATCTTTGTTTAAGATGAGCTTTTTTCATATAAGAGTTTTAAAATTTCAATGCATTTTATTAGAGGAACTTTTTCAAATGAGATTTCTTTTAAAAGTTTCAAAGCATATATTTAAGAGAAACTTTCTTCAGATAAGAGTTTTAAAGTTTCAATATCTTTGTTTAAGAGAAGCTTTTTTCAGATAAAACTTTTAAAGTTTCAAAGCTTCTAATTAGAAGAGTTATTTTTAAATGAGATTTATTTTAAAAATTTCAATGCCTCTGTTTAAGATAAACTTTCCTTAGATGAAATTTTTAAAGTTTCAATACCTCTATTTAAAAAAAGTTACTTGCAAATGAGATTTTAAAATTTCAATGCCTCTATTCAAAATGAGCTTTTTTCATATGAGATTCTTAAAGTTTCAAGGCCTCTAATTAAAGTAGTTTTCTTTATATGAGATTTTTAAAGTTTCAATACCTTAGTTTAAAAGGAACCACTTGCAAATAAGGTTTTAAAGTTTCAATTTCTTTTATTAAAGGAGCTTTCTTCATATAAGATTTTTGAAGTTTTAATGCATATGTTTAAAAGGAGCCATTTGTAAATGAGATTTTAAAGTTTCAATGCTTTTGTTAAAAAATGAGGTCTTTTTAGATAAAGTTTTAAAGTTTCAATATCTCTGATTAGAGGAACTATTTTCAGATGAGATTCTTTTAAAAGTTTTAATGCCTTTGTTACAAATGAGCCTTTTTCAAGTGACATTTTAAAATTGTTAAGCCTTTGATTAAGGGGAGCCTATTGTACCTTTTAAAATTGTAATACCTTTGATTAAAGTAAGACTATTTTTCTTTTGTTAAAAATGGTGAACGATCAATCCAAACAAAATTGTTGTATTTTATCTTTTTTTTTATTCTCAGTAATAGGCAAAAAAAGACAGCTATAGATACTAAATTCATCTAAATTATTTTCAAGACTAAATCAAAACAAATTTTTAGACAATTTAGGCTTCCCCGGTTCGACTTATTTGAATGTTTCAATTAATCGTTGTCTTACAAAATCTTTTACTTTTATTGGATCACCAAATGGGCTAAATTGTAGCCAAATCTAATTCCAAAGTTTGTTAAAATGATAAAGGTTTGAAAGCCCATTGCCCAAGCTATTTGGGCTTAAAGGCCCAATGAAATTTTAAGCCTAAAACCATATTCCCATTTTTATATTTTTTATTTCATTTCAAATGTAAAAGTGAAAAAAAAAAAAAAACAAACAAACAAATTTTAAATAAAAAAATCAATCAAAATCAAAGTCGAACTTTTTTTTTCTGTCATCTCATGAGAGCCATTCTTTTTTTTATTCTTTCATTTTTTTTCAGCCATTATAAGACACAAGCATTTAATGCTTGTTACATCACCGTCCCCTACATTGACATTACCCACCCTTTTAACTTCATGAACCAAGCAATTTGGATACTAAAAATATGGGATGAAATTACCTCTATAAAACTAACATCCACAAACAAAGGGAAGGAAATTTTGAGACATTGCCTAAAAAAGGGTCGAATGAGCATTTCACCATTACTTAAAAAAATTTGCTCCAGTACTCTTAAACACCACAACCAAGCTTTTGCCCGTACAAACCATAGCTAAACTTTTGCCCGAACCACAACTTAGCCACTAACATAAAGCCAACACCATCACAAAATCCCATGCCCTTCCCTAAACACCTCACCACCAGTAGCCATATACTATCATGACAAACCCATTAAAAACACTAAAAACCACCCAAGACCTATAGCACCTAGAAAGAAAAAAATCTACAAACCAATACGAAAATATACAAAAAAAAAAATCGTATTCCTCTAAATGGAAACCATGGCAACAAGAAACCATAAAAAACACATTTTATCATAATCATAAAAAAAAAAAAGGGTTTTACTTTTGATTTTTCAAAGAGATTAGGGATCGAATTTCTAGTGAGGTGAGAAGCTTCGACTTAGAAAATAGCATAGTTTAAGACAGCATCCCAGGAAGTAGTGGAGGGTGGAGACCTTTTGGTTCAAACTCATGACTTTCTAACCTAGATTGAGGAGTTTTAGGTGGTTTCTCAAGAAATCTAGTTGAAAAACAAGAAAGAAATGAGCCAAAAGAAATTTTTTGGTCATTTTTGGAAATTTTTTGGTATCAACTAACAGCGGTTGATAGAAAAAACGATGAAGACAAATGACAGTTGACCACCAAGATAAGGAAAATAAGGGTTGTTTTTGGAAAAATAGAGAGAGAGAGAGAGAGAGAGTTTTTTTATAGGAAAAAATAGTAATGATCTGAAAAAAATTAGTTAAAAAAATGACATCATTTTGAAGAAAAGCATCTACATGTTGACCTGACAATCCGCCATCTAACCCGAACCTACATCAGCTCTAAAGCCCAGACTAGTCTAAATCAAACTATCAGTAAAACAGTCCGACTTAACCTGAATCGACAAAAACCAATTTAGACCATTGAAAACCATCTTGAGCCACGCTAAACCAGTCAAATGGCCTTTTGGATTATTGATTGGTGTTAGTCAACTAATTTTGAATAATTTTCTTTATTTTTTTCATTTTTCTAATTTTTTAAATTATCTATTTATTTATTAGTGCATATTTATGTTTTAAATCCCTAGAATAAATTTTTTTAAAGAAATAGGAAAATTGGTGTTTAAAAAATAGTAAATTAAAAAAATGTGTATGAAAAATATATAATATAACAATAATAATAAAAATGATGTATAAAAAATAATAATAACAATAACAATAATAATGAAAATCTCCAACGATAAGATATTAAAAAGGTCCAAATACCAAAGTAATGAAGTATTTTTTAAGTGATGATATTTTCTAAAAACAATACCAAAGTAATGAAGTATTTAGAAAAATATTTAATACAAAATATTTTCATTTATTTATTTCCTTAAAAATATAAATAAAAATAATGAAAGGGAAAAATGAATCCTTTTAGTAATAAAATTATATATAATAATGCATGAATACTATTATTTGTAAAGAAAGCAAAAACAAAAATATCTGAGAATGTAATTCTAAGAAAGTCCGACTAATGATTCCTAAAAAGTCTCTAAGTGAGAAAATTCTTCTAAAATATCGTCAAAGTATTGGGAGTGTCTGAAAAATGTTCAATAAAAAGATTTTTTTAATTTTGTTTTAAAAAAAGAGAAAATAAACATAACACAATTGGATAATTAAAACAAAGATGGAGAAATAAAATAAATAATGAATAAAAAGAATTAAGACAGATAAGATATAACATAAGAAAAAATAAGTACGATGACTAAGATTAAAAAAAAACTTTGGCAGGCATATTACACTTCGTCATCTGCATTTCATATAATAATCTTGAAAGTAATGCAAATTTTTGATGAGGAGATTTTAGAGCAATCCAAGCAGTGATTCTTAAAAAATCACTAAGTTAAAAAAATTTTTTTAAATATTATCAAAATATTAAAATATTTAGAACAAATTTTAACACAAAAATTCTTGTTTACTTTTTCTTACTAAAAAAATAAATTTTTATATAATGCAATAATGTTACAAATTGATTCATGAACATCATATTTCATACATACACACCAATTCCGAGAATAAATGAAATCTTTGAGGATAAAATCTTAAAGAAGTACAAGTAGTGATC
This sequence comes from Durio zibethinus, assembly GCF_047325235.1. NCBI lineage: Eukaryota > Viridiplantae > Streptophyta > Magnoliopsida > Malvales > Malvaceae > Durio > Durio zibethinus. The sequence goes on from NC_143182.1 coordinate 12,273,906, forward strand.
TTTATGATTCTCTAAATGAGAAGTTTTATCTAAAATGCCACCAAAGTATTGAGGCATTTAAAATAATATTCAATAAATATTTTTCATTTGCTTTTAATAAAAAAAATAAGAAATGCATTTTTTAAAAGGAAAATATTACTAGGGTTAAATCATAAGTATTTTATTATATGTATTTTAAATATTAATTTTGAGAATAAATATAAACAGCGGAAGATGGGATTCTTGAAAAGTCCAAGTAATAATTCTTAAGAAATCTTTAAATGAGAAAGTTCATTCAAATATTGTCAACATATTGAAATATTTTTTTTGAAAATTTTTAATACACAAGGTTCTTATTTATTTTTCAAACAAAAGATTAAAAAAAAAAAAGAGATTTTTGTTGCAATTAGAAAAATTAAGAAAAATATTTTTAAATATCAAAAGTAAGACAACTTTTGTCAATATTAAAAGATAACACATGATTAATTGGTACCACTTTTAAAATAAGCACTGTAAAATGTTAATCATTCCCCTCACATAAGTATACTCCTAAACCTAGTTTAATTTTTGAAGACCCAAAAATTATCTTTTTAATAAGTTTTTAATTAATTTTAAAATTTTATTAAAAAAATAAATATTTAGGTGATTAATAGCACGTAAAAAAAATATTGATAATGACTCTCCTATTTTGAGATTTTAAAATTTTTGTTTAGCGATAACCAAAATTGTTAATGACAAATGATTTTCCATATTCCTTTTCAATATTCATAATGCAAAACACCAAGAAAATAGCCCATCGATTCCTTTTCTTTTCTTTTCTTTTCTTTTTCTATATTATAATTATAACGATTTGAAATTTTTTCAAAAAAAAAAATCAAACACAATTTTTTTTTTTTAAAAAAAAGGAGAAATTCAAATTCAAATTCAATTTTGAAAGATTAAAATTTAGATATGTACATTTACCTGCAAATCAAATATTATCAATTGTAATGATTAAAGAAAATTTATCATGTAATATAAGCTCTCTCTTCTTCCGTGACCAATTTTATTTTTTTCAATTCTGAAACTTTGTATTTGTTCAAACAAACAAAGAATTGGTCAACTTTGAGAGAAAATATATTTTTTAATTCACAAATTAAATGAATAATATTAATCATAATTTAATTTTTATATATCACTTCATCAAATGATAAAAGTTTCTTTCTAATCAAATTATTTTTCAAAATAGTAATTTAATTATTTTCGATTATCTAATCAAATAAAATTACTGAATTATTACCAAGCACGATTACTTAATCACCATATGTAGAATATTATAATTTTTAAATGATTGACCCATACCACCACCTTAAATTTGCAATCATGATAATTTCAAATAAAAAAAAATCTTCAATGGATTTGTTTAAAAACAAAAAATAAATTTAAATAATACAATAGCTTTATTCCAAATTTTCTTGTTTGTTATTCACAATTTTTTCCTTGAAATTTTAACCTTAATAATAATAAACATATGAGAAAATGAAATGTTCCAAATTCTAGTGAACTAACTATAATTGTGCAATGATTTTTGTTTAATTTCGTCTGAAATAGTATCAACCAAACATAATATCCATTCATTGTTGTAAATTAAAAAAAAAGAGGTTATAGTGATTTGAATATTTTGCTTTATCTCAAATTACGATGAACAACATACTGGGGCACCTGTCAGTTAAATTTCTTTGATGCTTAATAGTTGAAGACAATCCATTAAAAAAAAAAAGGGAGTTGAAGACAAGGCTATCAAAATTAAAAATATTATATATTTAGTTGAAGACAAGTAAATTGGGGTTCACTTCCATCGTTTGTTAACCGGTAAAGAGACAAATAATTGATCCTCTCCCAAAAGGAATTATGCAAAGTTTAATTGCACGAGCGGGGATGAAATATGGATGTAGAGATAAGTTTGAATTTTATATATATATATATATATATATGGAGTTGGCTTTGACCAAAAGAGCATGCCCACGCAATTATAGTTTTTCTTTGCTACTACTTCCCCGTCTATACTTCAGTCGCAAACTCATGTATCGTAAAATATGTTGGCTTCAATCGTCATCTTCGTGGTCGACTGACATTCTAGTTTTTTCAAGCTATTTATTTATAATATATAAAAAATTAATGAATTCGTTTTATTTTTAAAAATTTGAGAATGTTGAAATTTTTTTAAAATCTTTTATTTTTATTTTTTGAGATATTTAAAAAAAATTAAAGATTATAATTTTTTTTACATTTTAAAAATATTCATAAATATCTCAAGTGTCAATTTGGATCCGCACTTTCACAAGTCGCTTGTTTTTTTGGTATTTTGGACTCAGGGGTTATAGGGATAAGCTAGTATAAGTAACCTGGCCGCGGAAGCTATTGGCCAAGACTTAGACTACGTGACGGCACGATGGACGGGACGCCTTACCAGAATGAAACTTCAAAATTCCACTATACGAATCGGCTTTAACAGTGACGCAGCCACTTTGCGTTGAGTGGGTTAATCGACCTCACATAATTTTTAAAAATAAATAATATATAGCAACCAGTCTTTGGTTAAGAGGGTGACAATTTATTGGAGACTTATTCGAGTTCAATCTTTTCTTTTGTCAAGAGTTCATTTGATGATATCAACGATAAGGTAAAGTAAAATAAATTTTTTTAAAAAAAATAAATAATATAAATGTAATTAGAATAAAAAAAGAAGTCCTAAAATTTAATTGTTAGAATTTTTTTTTAGAGACAAAACCATATTTTACATGACTATGTAAGTAAAATATAAAACCCTAATAAGAGGAATATTACGATTAAAGAGGTCATCAGCTTGAAATTAACAAGATTGGAATATGTTTCAGCAAACCATATTAACATAAATTTTTGTATAATTTCGGGCTTATAGGATTTTATTTTTTTATTTATAATTTTTTGCTTCCTAGTCATATTGGCTAGTACAATCTTGTTTAGCAGTATTTTTTTTTTGGATTTTATTTATCAAAAGAAATATTATGATTAAAACTAACTGCAAGTTATTATTCTCTTATTACTAATTAATATTGTTAAAATCAAGTATTCTATTAGTTGCTCCAATCTTCTCATGATTTCCTTGAAAGAGTTGGAAGATTTTCAATATTTTCTTACGGTTTGTCTTGTACAAATAGTTGGGCTAAAAGTGAAGTTGGGTTAAAAGTAGTTGCGGTGGCCAATTTCAGTAAAGATTCGTGTTATCAAGAATCATGATCAGCAGAGATTTGGATTTCCTATCACAGTTTTTGATGGGAACATTTAATTTTGAAAAGTCCACTAACCTAACAGGCAAATCACAACTTTTGGAGAAAAAAAGAACAAAGTAAAATTATTAAAGTGTGGGCCTTATTTGTCAGATGGGTGAGTACGGCGGGGATGATTTGATCAACGGATGATGAAAAATTGAATACTTTGTGGCACTGAATTTGTATATTAGGAAAAATAAGAAGCTCATCTTTTCATATGTTACTTTTAATTTGCAAAGCTCCGATTCTTCGTTGATAATTATGAGTATTCACCAATGATAGATTCTAGTGACAAGAACTTTAAATTTTTTAAATAAAATTTTAATTTTAAATTTTATAAATAAAATTTTAAAAAAAATTATTTTTTATGAGATTTAATTCGATTTTATTTCGAATTAGTTTATACTTAAAATAATTATTGGATATCAAAAGTCTCAAATTCAAAAGAGAAATTATGAGTATTCAGTATATTATATATTATAAAATTTTAAATTGTTATTTGTGAGTCATTTTTAAGATTGAATAGTATTAGTTAAAATTCACGATAACTTTAAGTTGAATGTAAATTTTTATAATTTTAAGTGATATTAGAATAATTATAATTTAAAAATGTGAGGATCAACTGCTATGTCATGAGAATAGAATCTTAATAGATTAAAGTTAAATATTATATAATAAAATTATATTAAAAATTTTATAAACATCTATTTAATATATATAAATTTTTAACATATTTTTAAATAAAATAATAAAATTTTTGAATCAAAATAAATAATATATCATAAATTGAGTCTAATTTTTCCTATTATGAATTTGAAAGGATTTCCCAATTAAAAAAGTTAAAGATTTGCAAAATTTGGAGATTAACATGAGTTGAGATTGATAACACAGCTAGAGGTGTTCAAAGAATGTCAACATAACAACCATTGTTCTCCGTTGTCAATGTTGAAATGTAAACGATTTATCAATACTTGTAAATTATTTAGATTAAGTTTTGATAAAATTTAAATTTAATTCGATAATTATCGAATCGAGTTTGAACAAACCAATCTTTTGAGCTTGTCGAGTATAAGTATTTTAATGTCGAATAATTATCAAACCTAATTAAATTTTTATATTTTAATATATAATTTTTATTATTATAATTAAAAAATTTATTAAATTAATCTTATATATCAATTCGAGCTGAAGTTAGAATTCATACACAAATAATCGTGCTTGAAATTGAGTTTAGAAATCAAACTCGTTTCCTATTCAATAAATAAATTTAATTTAACGAGTTCAAATAACTTGATATTTATTTTGAGTTAAGTTTAATTTAAATATTAAAATTTAATCAAGCTTGAATCTAATTTTGAATAACACATTTCAAATTAAGTTTGAATTTTTTACTATACTACCTCGATTTGATTATACCCATAGTCGACGCCAAGCTTAAATTGGTAAATTTCAATCAGAGTGTCGATATTCTTTGGGGGATTTTTCTTGTTGGCAAGAAGATGGTGATCTAATAAGTGCAAATGTAGATGCCTAATATGACATCCTGAAATCTATCTTTCATTTTACTTATAGAAAAAAGGAAAAAAGTTTTCCATCTTATTATTCCTTTTCAACATTCGTAGTACACGACACCAAAAACATAGCCTATCAATTTCTTTTCTTTTTTCCTCTATTACAATTAACGATTAGAAATTTTTTTAACCAAAAATAATTTTTGAAAATAGAAAATTTCAATTTCAATTTTGAAAGATTAAAACTTAGATACATGCACTTACCATCATAAAGAACTTTATCATGTAATATATTAGCACTCTCTTCCGTGAACCATTTTTTTTCAATTTTGTGAACTTTGTATTGGTTCAAACAAAAAAAATAGTTAATACTCCTAAAAGTAAAACACGTTCATCAAAAGTTCCAGATAATTTTTTCATTGATGAAGAAAAGCAAATCATCATTTCTGTCTCACATGATCATTTGTCAATTTTATCTAATTCTCAAACTCATCAAATATTTCATGTTTGGTAAGAAGTTGTTCATGTCCTTCAAACTATAGAAAAAGAGTTTCATTTCTCTAACAAATCTGATGGCATCGTCACATCTTTTGTTAAAAGGCCTGGGTCTTGCTCTCTTTTTCTTTACTTAACCTTAAATCTAAAACACATAAACTCAAAATATATATTTTTACAAAAGAAGCCACAGCTTGGGGATAAAAGAAGAGATTGCAAGTGTTAGAATTCAAATTTCAAACTTATTATATGCTATTTTTTAAGAGTAAATACATGAACTAATTGAGTTAAATTTCATATTCAAAAAAATCATATATTTAATTATTAATAATTCAAATTAAGAGATCAAATTTGATCTATTGATGATCTATTTGAATCAAAATAATATTCTTAAATTTAGTAATTTTGATTGAAAGATCCAAAAAAGTGTAAGAGTGTGTTTGGCTCAGAAGGATCCATAAATTTTCTTTTAGAATCTTGATGCTAGGTATTTATTTCTCATGTTTGGTTTAAGGTAATTCGATTATGGGAGAAAATATCAGATTCTCAATAGTACCCAAAGTCCTAAAATCAAAAACTCACTTCTCTCTATGGTATTTTAGGATCCGAGAGAGAAAGTTACCTTATTTTCAAATTTAACCTAAATAAAAAATTATCACATAGCTATTACCTTTTTGAAAAGTATGTCTGGAAGTAATTGAAACTCAATTGTAGGTTTTTGTTAGTAATATTTTATTTTTTTTATATTGCAATACTTAAAGCATTTGGTTACACAAACACCTTAATTGATCATTTATATATATTTTATACATTGAATCAATTAAGGGGTTTATGTAGCGAAACACTTTAATTGATCTTATTATAAATTTATAAAGAGGTTAATTAAGGCGTTTGGCTACACAAATATCTTAATTGATCCAATATATAAATTATATATAAAGGATCAATTAAGGCATTTGGTTACACAAACTCCTTAATTGATCTTATTATAAATTTATAATAAGATCAATTAAGGCGATTGACTACACAAACATCTTAATTGATCTAATTTATAAATTATAAATTAAAAATAATATCAATTAAGGCATTTGGTACCTTAATTGATTTTTTTTAATTTAAATAAAAAATCAGTTAAGGTGTTCAAAGTGCCAAACGCCTAAATTGATCATTTATAAATTTAAAAAAAGATCAATCACTTAGTTTGTATAACCAAATGCCTTAATTAATCTTGTTTCTAATTTATAAAAATGAGCAATTAAGGCATTTAAAGTGCCAAGTACCTTAATTGATCCTTTTTCTAACCCTTTTTCTCCATCAATTAAGGCGTTAATGTTTAGTTAATGTTTAGTAACGCCATAATGTTTGATAAATAAAAACAACAATTAATTAAAATATTCATTTTCTTTCACTGTTAAAAGCATCATTTATCATTTGCGTATTTATTATTAATAAAACAAAATGAAAAGTTGCCATCACATATGTCAAGAAAATTATGGTAATTATCTAAAAATTAATATACATGGATTTTTTTCAACAAAATGAGTGAATCTGAATATGAGATCCCTGAAAATGAAAAAAAATCTTAGGTATCACACTTTCACAGAGATACACTTTCCCTCAGAATCCAAGATTTCGCAAGCTAAAACCCCCATAAGAGTTACACTAGTGTACAATGGTGGATCGTAATGGACACTTGAGGGTGCCTTGCCCCTCCCCCCCCCCAAAAAAAAATGTCTGATACCCCTTTAACATGTATATATAATTGTATTAAATAAATTTAAATTGGCTTTTTAACCCAAAAATGTTAATTTTATTATTTTTTGCATTTTATAAATTAAATTTATGCATTGTAATTTAAGAGATGTTCAAATCACATTTATATTTGTTAACAACTCCTTTTCTTGTATACTTTTTACTTTTATTTTTACTTTAGATCTCTATTACATGTTGTAATTCTTTTTTCAACAAAAAGATCATATTTGAACTATTTTACAAAAGGACAGAAAAACACCAAATTTATAGTCTCAAAATTTCATCTTCATTCTTTTAAAAGTATATTTAGTTTTCTTGTTTTGATAAAATATTTAATGATTGATTTATTTATACTTTTTTATTTCGATTTTAAATTGTCAAAAAAATCAAAAAATTATGTGAAATTAGTAATTCAATAGTTAATTTTAAATCGCGTTATTATTAAAAGTATAATGTCATCATAGTAATATTTTTGTTTTATAATTCTATGCTTTTATCATGTTTTTATTAGTATATTGTTTGTATATATATGTATGTATATTAATAAGTATGATGAAATATGCCTTAGAAAAAAATAAGATAAAATATATTATATATTATTAATTGACCCCCTCTAAATTATATATCAAGATCCACCGCTACTAGTGTAAATGGATCCCTCCTCATATATATATATATATATATATTATAAAGAGATGAGGAATTCATTTACACTAGTATAAGTGTTATATTCTTTTCTTACTGTTAGATTTGGATTAAAATAGGTATTTTAAATTTTAATCATTTTATCCATTGATCAGAAAAAGAGTGTAACTAACACCTACACCGATGTAACTAAATCCCTACCTATATATTTGTATTAAATACATTTAAATTGGCTTTCTAACAAAAAAATGTTATTTTATTATTTTTTGTATTTTATAAATTAAATGTATGTATTGTAATTTAAGAGATGTTCAAATCATATTTATATTTGTTAACAATTTCTTTTTTTGTATACTTTTTATTTTTATTTTTACTTTAGATCTTTATCACCTGTTGTAATTCTTTTTTCAACAAAAAGATCATATTTAAACTATTTTACAAAAGGACAGAACAACACGAAATTTTTGTCTCAAAATTTTATCTTCATTCTTTTAAAAGTATATTTAGTTTTCTTGTTTTGATAAAACGTTTAATGATTGATTTATTTATACTTTTTTATTTCAATTTTAAATTGTCAACAAAAAATTATGTGTAATTAGTAATGCAACAATTAATTTTAAATCATGTTATCATTAAAAGTATAATGTCGTCATAGTAATATTTTTGTTTTATAATTTTATGCTCTTATCATGTTTTTATTAGTATATTATTTGTATATATACAAATAATATTATTAATTTTTATATTAAATTTGATTTAATCTTATCCTTTAGATTTATTGAAGTCAATAATTAAAAAAATATAAAACTAAAAAATTTTACATTGATTTAAGTTGATCCCTTCTTTTATATATAATGCAAGTTGGGATCCATTTATACTAGTATAACTTTCACATTTTTTTTATTATTGAATTAAAATTATTAAATTTAAAAATATTATTTTGATTTAAATAAGTCATGGATTTAATTTTAATATAAGGGTTCAAAAAAAGTATATGAGTAATATTAGTGCAAGTGGATCTCTCTTTATATATATAAAAAAAAAGAGATGAGAAATTCACTTATACAGTGTAATTATTACACATTTTTTATTCTTAGATTAAAATGACTAAGTTTAAGTATTATAAATTTAATTTTGATCTAAAAATAAAAAATATATATAACTTTTACACTAATGTAAGAAAATCTATACTCTATATGTATAAACTTTCAAGTTTCAACAGTGCTATCTATGTGGACTTGGCTATATTTGTAAAATAATAATTTAATAGCATGTTAAATATAAATGCTATTAATTGAATTTGTAATTGAAACAACTATTATAAGTTGAAAATTAAAAAAAAAAAATAATCAAACTCTGTTTGGGTTTAGAAAGAATAGGTCTTTTCATTTTCATTTTTTTTGAAAAATAAAAAATAAAATGAAAACATGTTTGATGATTAAAAATATATATTTTAAAATAAAAATGAAAACATATTTAATTTTTAAAAACCATAAATAGTTGTTTTAATCGTTTTCAAATAAAAATAAAAGATAGCAAATACGAAAACACGGTGTGCGGCATTTTCGTTTGAAATGTAAACCAACAACCACGATTTCGAATCCCATGAATAACAGATATACCCATTACATTTACAATTAACGTGACATCAATTCGTTGGTTAAACTAGTCCATTTAGAAGCTATGTGGAGACCAATTAAATTCTGCTTTGCGCATTTTTACTTCTTCTCAATGCAAATACCCAGAACATTTTCAATATTTTTAGGTTTCATTTATTTCGCGGAAAATAATTTTTAAAAAAATTATATTTTTTGAATTAAAATTTTTTTTTATTATCTGGACGAATTAATAAAAAATATTTTTTATTTTTTTTAATTTTTTTAATTTTTTTTTCAAATAATATTAATATAACTATTAAAATTTTAAAATATATTGAAATTATTTATTCTTAAAACTATTAATACTCAAAAAATTATATTTTATTAATAATATTTAATATTAAAATATTATGTTAATATAAAAAATATTTAAAATAAAACTATTTATTATTCTTTATATTATTTATTAGTATATTATATATTTATTAATATATTATATTAATAGTATACTATTTATTAATAATATATTATTTAGTAATAGTATATTTATTTATTAATATATTATAATATTATTTATTAATATATGATTTATTAATATAAAATTATTTATTAATATTAATATATTAGTATAATATTTATTTATAATAATTATTTATTAATATATTATTTATTATATTGTATTAATAGTATATTATTTATTCATATAATATTATTTATTAATATGTTATAATATAATATCATTTATTAATATAATATAATATTATTTATTTGTATAATATTATTTATAAGTAAAATTAATTTTGAAAGTATTGGTAAATAATTTTACTCATAGACAGCTATTTTTTGAAAAATATCTTTTTTTTTTCAAATTCATAAGATAATTTTTTTTAAAAATGATCTCATTTTCTATTGAATAATAAGTCATTTTCAGTTGACCAATCATTTTTTTGTCAAACAAACACTTAAAAATACGAAAATTATTTTTTAGAAGTCATTTTTTGCAAAACAAATTGATCCTTATTTTGAAAAATTATATTATATTTTTATTTATCAAACACATTTTCAATAAAAAATAAAAAATGAATATTGTTTCTAAAAAATAAAAATAAAATATTTCTTGAAACCAAACACACACTAGTTTCATTTAACAACACTTTCTGAGTTTCATAGATAGAATTAAGCATGAGAAATTAATTTTAAATTCAACAAATGAGATAATTTTCCAATAAAGATATACATTACGGAAAGTAAATTTTAAAGTTCATTTTTAGAATACAAGTATTAAAAAACAACAAAAAGACTTTTGTTAATAGTTTTGTAATTTAATGATAGAATACTATGCTTTTAAAGATCATTTTGATAATTTATTTATTAATAGAATACTAAACTTTTAAAAATCATCGTCATAATTTAATTATTATTATAGTTATCTTATAATTCATGATTCGAATCACTTTTTTTTTACTATAATTATTTCTCAGAACTTAAAAATTATTATGTTTGATATTATTGAAAATTAAAAATTATTTTATTTAAAAGTTTTAAAATAGTCATATTATCATAGCACAAAAGTAATATTTCAATGTTATATAAATCAACATAACTATATGCAAAATATCAGTAATATTTTATTTTCTTGATAATAATATATAAATAACATTTTAGATTAATAAATATATTTATTGATAAATGAATTAACTTTCACAATAAAAATTACATAAAAATATTTAAATTAAAAAATTAAATTAAATCTATCACTACCAAAATTTAGTTTAATATGGACAAAGTTTTGTCAGTAATTATCAAATGTTATTGATAAAATTTAATGGTAAAGTACTATGCTTTTGAAGATCATTGTGATAATTTATTTATTAGTAATTTATTAAACTTTTAAAAATTATCATGATAATTTAATTTTGTTACAATTATCTTATAATTCGTGATTTAGAATCATTTTTTTAATGATAATTAGTTCTCAAAACTTAAAAATTATTATGTTTGATATTATTAAAAAATAAAAATTATTTTATTTAAAGGTATTACAATAATCATATTATCATAGCACAAAAGTAATAATTTCAATGTTATTTACAATAAAAATATGTAAAATATCAATAATATTTTATTTTCTTGATAATAAGATATAAATAAATTTTAAATTAATAAATATATTTATTAATAAATAAATTAACTTTTATAATAAAGATTACATAAAAATTATTTGAATTAGAAAATAAAATTAATTATATTGGTAGAATTTAGTTAATATTGATTAAGTATTTTCATTCGTAATTATCAATTGATTATTGATAAAATTAAAGGTGTTCATGAGTTGAAACAGATTCAGGTGAGCCTCACACTTGATATTAATAATTTAAATGCTTACCTAAGTCCAATCCAACTTGAAATTTCGGATCTTAAAAATTTTCAAACCCGACCCAAATTTAAAAAATAAATTTCAAATCAACCTATTAAACTTAATTTATATAATAAAAAATTAAAAATATGATTAAATTTTATATAATTTTTATTTTTAATTTATATATATGTGAATTAATTTATATATAATTCACATAAATATAAATAAATAATTTATATATGTGAATTCAGATTAAGTCGAGTTTGAGTTTTATATTTTTTATCTAAGATCGAATTCAAAATTTAAAGAAACCAAAAAATTATGCTCAAACTCATTTAACAAGTTTTATTCTTTTTATTAAAATTTTTTCAAAATTTGAATGAAACTTTAAACTTGAATGAGTAACCCAACCCTGAAATAGATCTAAATAAAATTTATCAACAAACATTAATTTATCGATAATTCATCACTAAATAATTGAGCTAATTAGTATTCTTTTAAATATTTAGTTGAACACAAGTTAATTTGGGTTCAATTCCATCAGATTTTTTTTTAGTTTTTTTTGTACTCTTAAATTTTTTAGTTTTATATTTATCTGATTAAAAAAATATTATATGTATAAATTCGTTTAAATTTACAATTTTAAACACTAATTTAAATATCATGTCAACTTATCTAGGTATTTATAAGAAAATTCTCTCTTTACCACTTAAAAACCAGTAAGAAAACAAATAATCGATCGTCGTACAAAAGAAATTAAGATATTTTTATTTATTTTAATTAATTTCTTTCCCACGTTTTTCTCCATCATCAGCACTGTATCTTACGCGGTATCTATCAAGTTCCAATGCTTTCTACCTTCCACTTCCGGGTAACTTAGATTAATTAGGAGGGTCGAAAAATATCTAAGTCAAAAAGTAATAATTAATAAAGCGCACGATTGGGCATGGTAATTGGATCTGGCTTTTTCGTTTTTCCTTTTCACTTTTGATGATTAACCCAAGGACGAATTTTGATTCTAATTGCAAGCTTGACGATGGAACATGGATGCAGAGATAAGTCTGAAGCACATGTTGTTGACTTGACCAAAAGAGCATGCCCCCGCAATTATAGTTTTTGTTATCGTCTAGCTGCTGCTTCCACACCTACTCTTCAGTCGTAAATTCATGTTTCGTCAAAAATGTTGGCTTCAATTGTCCTCACTATAAGAATTGCGGGGTCGGCCAACTTTGCCTCAAGTGACTTTTTTTTTCTCTTTTACACAATGATTATATTTGATAATAATTAAGATGAGCAATCAACCGATATGATTTAAAAAAACTAAAAATCAACTTTAAAAAAAAATAATCAAAATTGATTTATTATTTTTAATAATTGAAAATAAACGTAAAGTCGGTCAATTCAATTGAAGAACCAAAATTTTTCATATTTTTTGTCACTAATTTTGAACAATAATTTTACAACAATTTTCATTCAATTAAAATAATTTTGTAATTTTGACATCAATGTTATATTTGTCATTCTTAAGAATATAAAATATATTTTAAAATTTACTAACAAAATCGATTAATCAATTTGATTATTAATTTTAAAAATAAAAAATCAATTGAATTAACTAATTAAATTATTTTACTTAACAAATCATTATCGAAATAGAACTAATCAAATTGACTTGATTAGATTCAACCGATTTCGATTAACTAAATCAGTTGGATTCCAACTTATACTCACCTCTAATAATTTAATTGACGTTAATGATTTATATGAATGGGTGGTGAGATAGAAAATAAAAATAGATGTAAGATTAATTATTATAATGATAAGATTAAAATTAATAATAAGATATGTGTTTAAATACAAATACAATAATAGAGGTGAAGAAAATGATTATTAAAAATATTAGATTATATTTTTTATAAAGTAAAAATTTTAAATTATTTGATATTTATAAAATTAATAAATAATTAAAATTTACTAAAATTATTTTTAAGTTATATAATAATTCAGTAATAAATAATTAAAATTAATAAAAATGATGATAATATAGGTACATAAATCGATAACAATGTAAAAGATAATAATCAATTTTATATGAAAGTAACAATTATTTTTTGTTCAAAATAAAATTTTAAAAATTAACAATTAATTAAAAAAAAAAAGTGGGGTCCATCGAAATTCTGAAACAATCGTGAAATAGCTCGACCAACAACTTCCTTCGTCGGTGTTGTTCCTCTGCTTCGGAAGCATGGGTAGCTTCAGTTGGGATCAGGTGAAAGAGATCGCATGCAGTTCGTCTTCGAACCTGGCTGGTAGCAAGCCAACTTTCTTTTTTTTTTTGGTTAAAGCAAGCCAATTTACACTTTTAATTAACGATTGTGGTTTGAGCAGAAATCACTTCAAAATCTCGTACATAAATGCTCACTTGATTCCTCAGGATTACTGCCACTTAATGCCCAAAGAAATAGCTGATCCATCAGTTAAAGATGTTATGAGTTACGACTTTTCTTTGTTGAGCATGATGGATTGTGCCTTATACAATGTTGTCAGTAGAGGCTTAATGGTTTTGTGAGATTTATAACTATTGAAGACACTGAGGAAAACAGAAAAGACAGAAATATTTGCCATTATTTTTTTATTAATCTGATTTTACAGTCTATTTTGTTATGCATAGGTTCCATCAGTTTCAGAGGCTAAGGCACTCTCCCCTCCTTTGTTAAACTTCTTCAACTGTAAAATTTTTAACTCTAGCTACGTGCTTTGAAAAATAGGATTTCATTTCCCAGGATTTGCAACTGTAAACATATATATATATATATATATATTTTTTTTTTTACTTTGAATTTAAATTAAACAATTACTTTGTTTTATAATTACGTCGTTGACCGAAAATATTTTAATTGGTTATTCAATGAGTTTTTTCAAATACTTAGTAATTCAGTTTAGGACATTGAAAATAAGCGAATTGCATGAAATTTAATCGAATTTGGTGAATCGACAGACACGGATGATTTAAACAAATTTTATAAAAAAAAAATAGGTTAATTTAAAAAAGCAAATAAAGTTTTAGCTATAACATTCAAGATCCGAGCTATGCCTGAAACCAAGCTTGATTTAGCCTGTATTATATAATTATATTATTTTTCATATTTATATATATTAATATAGTTTATATTATATAAAGAATAAATATATAATGTTATAATGTAAATATTATAAAATATATTAAAATTTTCATATTTTAAAATTTAATAAAAGAAAATAACAAAAATGTTAAAAATTAAATAAAAATATACCATATTTTTATTCTTTTAAATAAAGTTATTTGGATAGGCAAGGATGACTTGGACTATAGTATTTATAAATTTAGGTAAGCTTGGAAAAATTATCACATTGGACTAAACTTGAACAAGAATCTAAAACATTGGTATCATATCTAAAACCCAATCTAAAGTCGTTACATAACCACTTCTAATTTAAATTCTGTAACTCTTTTTTTTTTTTCTTGAATAAGGCTCTACTTCCCAAACAATTTTATGAAATTACATTTAAAAATTACAATTATAACACATATTATATTCATATATAAAAATTCACAGAACAATCAAACAAACAAGTTAAAATATTACTAAACAAATTTAATAAAAGTTGAATCAAATTCACATATGCTAAAATTTGAACCTAAGACCTCAAAATTACAAGGACTCCTTTTTACCATTAAACAATAACTCATTGGCAATTCTCTTAACACTTTTAAAGTAAGAGTTTGCAAATTTGCAATCAGAGGACGAGATCTGAACACTGAAACAGCAAGCAGATCATCATCCGAACCAGTAGTCTTAATCATTCAATGGAAGAGGAAAACACTAATGCAATCTCAAAGGAACAGGAAGAAGAAGAAAAGGAGGAAACGAACAGTTCCAGATTATTGAATTGGACATAGGAAGATGATGAATTGGAACAAGACAGTCGTTTTGATCAGGGAGAACATGTCAACGCCATTCAATTATGCATTCTACAGTTTCCACTTACCACATGAAAATGTTTGCTTCGAATTCTTTCAGAATATATATGAAAAATGGAGCCTGAATTACTCTAACGAATCAGCCAACATTTGTATTCGTAAATTGATACGGGTCTTTTTTTTTATTATTATTATTCAAAGGGGACATAGCCTTACATTAAAAGGGAGGGGGAAGCTGGGATTTGAACCCGGACTTTGATGTTTTCTTTAATACTATCTTAACCACTAAATCTGAAGACAATATGGATCTATTTTTATAGCTTGGGCTTGAGTGTTAGACTAGTTTTTATTTTAACTGCTATTTTATTTTTTTTTGCATGCAAATGTCCATGAGAATGAGCAGCACCAAAAGGGAAGCAAGGTATTGTACACTCGTTCGGTTATGAGACCTCTTCTTTGTTCTTCTTCTCCTTCCTTCTTACTTCTATTTTTGTCACTGAAGTTTTTGGTCCATAACATAAATTTAATACTACTATTGTTTTATTTGGAAAATGATGAGATTCAACTCTGGTTCTGAGCAAAGTTCATTAGACTTGGTGTTTTCAACACTAGAATTTTTTTAAAGCAACAAATATTAGTTTTACCTTGCCAAACGTTTAAGTTGATGGATAATGAATGAAAATATTCAATTTGAATATGATATTATAAGAAATTTAATGTTTAAGTGATATGAGATCACATGGCAAAGGGTATAAGGTAAAAGTAATAGATAATAATAAAAAAAAAAGAATCACAATTTTGATACTATATTAAATATTCAATCTAAAATTAATTGACAATAACAAAGAAACTCAACTTAAATATAATATCACAAGAAACCAATTTTTAACAAATATGAAATAACACTACTTTATGGTATGTTATTATTACATGGATCTGACCATATTATACAACAATTGAATAAGTAGCATTTTAAATAGAAATAAAAGAAATTAAATATTTTCGACAAAAAAAAAGAAATTAAATAAATTTGTACATGGCAAAATTGCGCTTTGATGATATTGGTTGGCTGATACATATTCAACATAATATTATATTATCTTTTCTTTGTTTTGGTGTTTTTCTTTTTTATTCTTGAAAAACTATCAATTCCTTCTTGTGTGAGGAAGTTGCTTTAGAATTAAATAAACAGAGGATATGCAGGGGACAAAATTTTGAATTTTATGCAAAATTATAACATCAAATACCATTAATTTCGATAATTGAACTTCAAGCCCAAATAGCCAGGAGAGACATAAGACCAGATCCAAGAAGAAGACAAACACTTGCTCCTACTTGAAGTGTTCCATTGTTTTGCAACTTTGGATTCATGAAATCAGCAGCCAGAAGATCGACAAGCGCCATATATATTAAGATCCCAGCTGATGCCGAGTCGAAGATCCCTTCAACAATAAGAGCAGTTGGGCTGTTCTCATCGTATATATTTGATATGCCTATTCCTATAGCAATTCCTACTGGGGTTGTGAGAGAGAAAAAGATCGCCATAATTGCAACAGCTCGAGACTTGAATTTCGCCTACAAAAACATTCAAAATAAACCTAAAAAGAACAGCGATCCCAAAAAACAGATAATGACAAAAATGGGACATGAGATTTCTCCTTTTCTAGTTTACAGAAATGGTTGAAAGATAATAAACAAAATCTGAACATTTATTAGCAGTTATTACTTATTACCCTGGAAAATACTTCAAGAGGAAGAAGTGGGATTGTTGGAGATTCAGGGGTAAGTCATAAACGCATAAAATTGTTACAGAAACAAGGGATTGAAGATATATTATTATTACCTGGGAAATGCATCCACCAAGTCCCATGCCCTCAAAGAACTGGTGGAAGGTGAGTGCAGCCACCAAAGGTCTTATAGTCTTTGGACTTTCAGATGCACCCAAAGATATCCCTATTATCACTGAGTGCACCACTATTCCCAACTCCAAAACCTACAAAACATGTATAACATCAGATTAATTTTCATCACACTAAAATTTGATCAAATTTTTATCAATCTGATGTTGACTATTGAAATTTGAAGTCCAAGAAAAGAATTTAATATCACCCAATAGATATGATTTAGAGTTTAGACATGTTTACTTTAAACAAAATTACCTGAGATACTACTCGGTGTCGAAGAAGCTCAGATGAAACTGAACGCTCAAGCATAGAAACAGAACCATGAGCATGGCCATGAGTTGCATGAGTATGAACATGTACGTGATTTTCATGTTCCCCTGTTTTCTCTTCATCACCACCGTCACTCTGTTGGGTCTTATTAAAGTGAGACTTAGTGTAATGAGAAGTCGCAAACATATCAACCATCAATGTAGCAATTGCAGAGGACATAGCCACCAATCCGGCGAACGGAAACTTCCCCCAAGGATTTTCATTGAGGCAAGGAGATGTCAAGTTCTCAGTAGCATCAGGAAGAACATGGATAAACCCTGTCGACAATATGACACCGGCTGCAAAGGCTTTGATCAAGAAGAAAACATTCTTTTCGGGACTTAAAGCCTTGATAGTTTTCCCAAGCAGAGGAAAGCAAACCCCAATAGCTCCAGCAACGAGAATCGAAACTAAAGCAGCCATCTTGTATTTGAGCGCCAGTGACTTATTCCGATCTTCATCTTCGGGTTCGCAAGTGCAGTCTCCTCGTACTAGGGAAGGAAGTAGGATGAGAAAGCAGCAAAGAAACGTCACGAGCTGAGTTTGTTTAGAGTTGGTCATGGCTGGAAATGAAAACCAAATCCAATTGGGGCTACAAAAAAATAGAAAGAAAAGTTTTGAAGAGAGAGTGAACAAAGAAGTGTCGTTTATGGAAGGGGAAACTAAGCAAAGTCTTCTTAAATGATTCCGGCCCTACAATTTGGATTTCCTGTGACTGTTTTTGCTGGGGACACGTAAAAAATGTATAACTTTGAAAAGTCCACTAACCAAACAGCAAATCACAACGTTCGGAGAACAAAAGAACAAAGTAAAATTATAAAGGGTTGGTCTTGTTTGTCAGATTGGCGAGTACGGCAGGGATGTTTTGGTCAAGCAATGATGAAAATTAAATACTCCGTGGCACTGAATTTGCATATTATGGGCAAATAATGAGCTCATCTTTACCAATATTAATTTTAATAACGCCTAATCTCACGGTAAGCTTTTATTCCGTTGGTCTATATATTCATTATTTAGAATTAGAATTTTTTTTTGAAACAAAGATTTAAATTTTAATATTTATAGATTTTTTATTTTTATATTACAGGTTCTTTTATAGCAAAAAATTATAATGATATATTATTTTATACGTAGAAAAATAAATTTAAACTTATAAGATATTTTTATGAGAAAAATCATAAGATATTTGGATAAAAATACATAATATTTTGTAAATAAAAGAAATAAATTAAAATAAAATAAAAAATGAAATCATAGCAAAAGGATGCAATATTGCATCATTTATCTTATATGCGCAAATCAAAATCAGACATATCTTTGCTTGGAATAGAACATAAACCTAAAAAAATTGAATAAAAAATTGATTTGATTGGACCCTAATGAAAAAAAAAAAGATCATTGAAAAGTTTGTACAATAAATTTAGCAATTTTTTTCTATATTATATAAAAACAGGCCAAAACTCATCTTTCTTTAATTTAATTTTTAATTTCATTTTATTTAATAAAATATATGAAAAAGCACCTTCATTAAAAATTAAAAGTTAGAAAAGTCCAATTAGAAAAAACAAAGGATGGTTGGAATCTACTAAATGATTTTTTTTTGGCGACTTTTGTTTAATTAAGTATGGATGTTAAAATTTGTATTAAAATGATCATTAGTTATTGTTCGAAGTATAAGAGCTAAATGATATATCATAAGAGGTATTTCTAAAATTATTATCATTGAAAAATTGAAAGTTTCATCTAAAATTTTAATGTCTCATATAGTCTTAATTTTGTGTAGAATTTGTTAGACTTAAAAGGATGTTAAATGTTTATAGGTAGAGTTTATATATCTCAATTTCACATTAAAATTTTAATGATATGTTATAATATAATATATATATATGTAATTTTATATTTATATTTGTGAAATACGAGATAAAATCATAAATTTTTTAATTAAAACAAATATGATCTTGGAGATTAAATGTAGATTTTCACATAATTAATTTGAAAAAATTTCCTAATTAAAGATGCTAAAATTTGAAAATTTAAGAGATTGACCCGAAGACTTAGAGATATTAAGAACAGCCAGAGGTGTCCAAAGAATGTCGACATAATAGTCATCAAGAAGAAAATTCAAAGGTTTCACATTGTGAACGCCAAGCTGAATGTAGTGAAATTCAAAAAGAATGTCGATATTCCTTGGAAGCTAGCTCTCTTTGGTTGGCAAGAAGCTGGTTGTCATATTCTTTGGGGGAATTTTTCTTTTGGGCAAGTAGGTTTTCCATATTCCTTAGAAAGTTTTTTTGTACAAAAAATATCAAATATAATTTAAAAAAATATAGAGAAATTCAAATTCAATTTTGAAAGATTAAATTTTAGATATGTGCATTTACTTTCAAATCAAATATTCTTAATTGTAAGGAGTAACGAATTTTATCATGTAATACAAGCGCTCTCTTCTTATTAGAACTTTTTTTTTTTTTTTCAATTTTGTAAACTTGGTATTTGTTTAAAAGACAAAGAATTGGTCAACTTACATCAATTAATCATATTTTGAGAGAAAATATATTTTTAATTCATATATTAAATGGATAATATCAATCACAATTTAATTTATACATCACTTTATCCTAATAATAAAAGTTTTTTACAAATTAAATTATTTTTTAAGATAATAATTTAATCATTCTCAATTATCTAATATCACAAAATTTTAAATAAAAAATCTTCAATAGATTTGTTTAAAAAATATATATTTAAATAATACAATTCCAAATTTTCTTTTTTATTATTCACAATTTTTTCCTTTAAAATTTAATTAATCTCTTTCCCACATTTTAGTCATCGTCAAGGACTCAGCCGTACCCGATATCTTTCAAGTTTCCATGTTTTGGAAAAACGATTAGGTGATTTATTAATAAAACACTAAAATTAAAAAGTTTTGATTTTAATAATAATTTAAATTTTGATATTTTTAAATTAAAAAAAAAAGTTACAGTGCTTTCAACCTTCAATTTCCGAATAAGTTAGGTTAATTAGAAGGTTTTCAAAAAATCTAAAGACTAGGTGATAAAACGCACGGTTGAGCAAGGTGACCGGTGCTGGTTTTTTTTTTTTTTTTCTTTTTCACTTTTAATGATCATACCATAACCAATTTTGATAACATTGACGAATGCAAAGTTCAATTGCAAGAACGAGGATGGAATGTGGATTTAGAGATAAGTTTGAAGTACATGTATATATATATATATATATATATAATAGAGATATTAATTTATATAATGTACATAAAATTAAAAAAAAATTATATCTTTTATTTTAATAAATTTAAAGATAATAAAATAAAAATAAATAAATAAATTTAATCTCATACTTTAAATTTATTAAAATTAATAATTAATCTATATATAGTCGACTTGACCAAATGAACATTTCCACGCAATTTTATAGTCAAATATGATGGCTTCAATGTTATCTTCGTGGTCGACTGACATTTTAGATTTTTTTCAAGCTATTAATTTCTATTTTATATAAATATATATATTTTTATATCAATACGTTTTGTTAATTTTAATGACGTAAAAAGTATTTAAAAAATTAGTGTTCAAAAATATTTTTAAATATTTTTATTTTTTGAGGTGTTCAAAAATTTATTTTAAAGTATACAAAAAAAACTCTTTTCTTTTTCGGGTTTTTGGACCCAAGGGTTGTAGGGATAAGTTAGTATAAGTAACATAGAAACGAAAGTTAACGGTCAATATTTATGATTTATTTGGATAAATGATGAGATTAATTTTAATAAAAAAATAATTAAAAAATAAATTTAATTATTATAATAATAAAATGAAAATTGATGATAAAAATATATATTTTGATATAAACATAATAATAACGATTAAATGAATTATAATGAAATAAAAAAATTATTGGTAACTTATAAAAATTAATAAATAAAAAATATTTCTGAAAAATATTTTTATGATAAATAATAAATTTGTTAATAAAAAATGATAAAAATAACAATAATGTATTAAATAGCAATTTTATTATATTAAATTAGAATTATTTTATAAATATTTAAAAAATATTAAAATAAAAAGGGAAGAAAATAAGTCAAATTAAAAAGATTAAAAAATTAAAAAAAAATCAATTATGCATATATTGACTGTACCTAAAATCTTCCGTTGAAAAAAATTTATTTTCACACCTTAAATTATATATCTAAAGAAATATTTGGTGCGTCAAGCACAATTTTCCATAACAAACACAACCCCACTGGAGGTGCTAAATGCAACCTTAGACTTGGTAACAGTACGAAGGACGGGGGGACCTCTTGCCACAATGAAACTTCGAATTTCCACTATATCATGTCTTCCGACGGGGAATCGGGGCTTCAACAGTGACGTGGTGAGTGGGTTTATTGACCTCTTATAATTTTTAAAAATAAACAATATATGGCAACCAGTCTTCGGCTAAGCGGGATGAGAGTGATAAGATATTGGAGAGTTATTCTTGTGACTTAATTACAATTGTGTAGCGATTTTTCTTCAATTTAGTTTCGAATGGTATCAAACAAACATAAAATCCATTCTTTGTTGTAAATTAAAAAAAAAAAATTATAACGATTTGAATATTTTGCTTTATCTCAAAACTAAGATGAACAACATAGTGAGGACACCCATCAGTAAATCTCTTTGATGCCTAGTAGTTGAAGACAATCCATAAAATATATATATATATATATATAGTTGACTTGACCAAAAGCCCTGCCCACGCAATTGTTGGTTTTGTTATCGTCCAGCTACGAATTCCACATCTAAACTTCAGTGGTAAACTCATGTATCGTCAAATACGTTTGGCTTCGATTGTCGTCTACGTGGTCGACTGACTTTCTAGATTTTTCTTTCAAACTATTTATTTATAATATATATATATATATATATATATATATATAAACAATGGATAGGTTAATTTTATTGACGTAAAAAATAATTTAAAAAATTTAGTGTTCGGAAATTTTTTTTTTCATTTTTTAAGATATTAAAAAAATTTTAAAAATACTCAGAAAATTATTTTTTTCTTTTATTTTTTTAATTTTTCACTTTTGTTTTTAAGTGTTTATAGATGGTTTGTCAATTTGGATCCCCCTTGCACATGTCTTGTTTTTTTGTTTTTTGGACTCGGGTAATAGGGATAAGCTAGTACAAGAAACATGGCCACGGAAGCTAATGGCCAAAGACTTAAGAGTCAGTGACAAAACGAAGGACGGGACGTCTTACCACAAATGATGAAACTTCAAAATGCCACTGTCTTGGCCTTCTGGTGGGGAATCGGGGCTTCAACAGTGATGTAGCCACTTTACATTGGTGGGTTAGTTGACCTCACACAATTTTTAAAAACAAATAATACATGGCAACGAATCTTTGGTAAAGATGTTGATAAGATATTGGAGAATTATTCGAGTTCAATCCTCCAGTGACATTTGGATGAGGTCGAGGACAAGATAAAAGTAAAATAAAAACTTCAAAAAAATAAATAATATATATGTAATTAAAATAAACAAAATGAAGTCTTAAAATTTAGTTGTTAGAAATTTTTTTAAGAGAGAAAATCATATTTTGCATGAATATTGTAAGTAAAATATAAAACCATAGTAGGAGGAATATTACGATTAAAGAGGTCGTCAGCTTGAACTTAACGAGATTGAAATATGTTTCAGCAAACCATGTTAACATAATGTGGAAATCAAGTATTCTATTACTTGCTCCAATCTTCTCATGATTTCCTTTAAAGAGTTGGAAGAATATCAATATTTTCTTACGGTCAAGTACTTGGGGTAAAAGTAAAGTTGTAGTGGCCAATTTTAGCAAAGATTCATGTTATCAAGAATTCATAATCAAAATTTAAAAACATATGTGAAGTGAGACTTCAAATTCTATAATCTCTGTTCTTTTATCCCTTTGGATATATATATAAGAATTTATGATCAATGGTCAAGTGCTAAGTATCACACTTTATATATATTTAGTAAATGGTAAAATAATAAAATGGAATCACTCATTGTTGCAATCACAACTTATAAATGTTAAAAATTAAATGTGCATGCAAAGTACAAAGAGTGAAAAATTTTTATCAGCCAATTATAGTATTTTTTAAAAAAAAAAATTCACCTGAAAAATAACAAATTGATTTTGATTATTGATAGTGATATGAAATCAAATCTAATTCTACGAATTGCTTTCTTCTGTCTTCATTACTTTTAACTAATTCGCTTCCAAGAGATTTTTGATTGGTGTGCTCACATTACTTTAAGTATCTGCTTCTTTAAATTCTATGCAGCTTGAAGGAAAAGCCAATTAACTTTCTTCAATACAACTAGTTTATAAAATCTAGATTCCCAAGCCTACATTTTGAAAAGAAAAACTTTCTCCAACACCTTACCGATTTGGGGTTTGCTTTTGGTCAAGCTTACTTAACACGAAAGGCAGCTATGACAATCAAATTTTTTAGACTGTTTCAAAAGTAGGAATTTCAATACCATCAGTTAGCTTATAAACCACCTGAAAAAAAAATATATATCAACAAGTTAGAATCCACGACTTAATCTTAAAACTCAATCAATTTTAAGAGATAATATCCAATAAATTTTACATTATACAAAAAAAAAAGAAAAATTACTTTGTGTCAAACAACTAATCCTTTTCATTTCCAACCAAATCCAACGTCCTAAAAATTCAATAATGAAAATAATTGGGGTGTTACCAAAGACCATATAATGGTGCTTACGGCAGCAAATACCATTGTTGAATTATTGGCCAAAACTCAAACTAAATTTGAAAGCATTACCATGAGTACTCGGAATTGCTAGTAAAAAAAAAAAAAAACCAAAGGACCATCTAACATTTTTGAGCCTTAAATCTAAATCCAAATACATTAAAGAAGCATCAGTCGTGAACAATACCAAAAAGAAAGATATGACAATTCTAGCCTCCTCGATGAAGTAAATCATATCTGTGTATGGCTAAGTTCTAGATTTGATAAGAAAAACTATACACATATCCTACGCGGGAGATGAAAAGTTGTACAAGTCCTTGCATCTTACCAACTTACATGATAAGAACAGGGAAGCTCCAGGGCGAAAATTTTAGCAAACATAACCTCACCAATGGGAATAGCGTTTCCAGGTATGACTGGGAAACATGTATCTGGCTTAACAAAGAGACATGGATAAACAAATTATAAAAGAAAAGGCTTTCTACTCAAAGCCTAGCTCGATTTATCTATAACATCAACTTATCACACATTCCACAGCTACTACATAGAACTTTACGATACCCCATAATTAGTAAACAGGAACCTGAAAGCATGCAGAAGCAAATTTACTTCTTTTCTTTCTCAGCCTTCGTTTCTTTTGCATTTTTCTTGTCTTTCTCGTCATAATATTCGTCATCATCATAGTATTCATCATCGTCATCATCATAGTCATCATCATCATAATAATATTCTTCATCTTCTTTGTCTTCATCACCGTTGCCGTTTTGCAGCAGATATGAGGAATCCCTTGACTGCTGCCCCCTCAACCGCTCCTGGATTCGATCTCTGATTGTAGTGCCCTGAAAAGCACCCAAAGTTCTCAAGTGAGGCAACATTATCGTCATTACATTCCTGAAACTTTTTACATGCATGCACTTGTCGTTACTATAAGCATAGATTATCAGATTTGCTAACCATTTTGTGGAAACCTTCTTCGAACATCTCAAGAAATCCAGTGACCCAGCGGTCAGCATTTTCCACCCACTCATTACGATGCATAGCAACAGTTTGTATCTGCAAGTATTGCCAGGAAAGATTAGTAAATTACATTATGCTTATGATAAGGTTAGGAATAACAGAAAAGAGGATGTAGAACAATAAACAAACAAATGCGGACCGAAAAAAGCATTCCAGATCCACCCAAATAGTACCTTACCACCTAAGTGTGTACATATTATATACATTTGTGCATGCATACAGATAAACATATACACAATAAAAATATAAAGATAACAAACTGAAGCACTAGGTTACATGAAACGTAAAATATGAATCTGATGCATACATATAAATGTATATACAAAAAATAAAAAAATATAAAGATAACACACTGAAGTACTAGGTGACAAAACCTAAAATATGAATCTGACCGAAAGGATGCCATCTGGTTCTGATTACTGACAAACTCATAAAACTGCACTATAATTTTGTTGCTAGAAACAGTTAATCTCTTATTCCATAACTGTAATGATCCTTTCTGGTGACATAAATCCAGGGATGGAGGAATTTGGAGTTTGATGCCCAACTCCAAATTCCTTGCTCAGATGTATGTCATTTATTTTTGGTACTTATGAAACCCCAATGGCTTGAACAGAAGGTAACCGTCTACCACTACAAACCCACGGTATATTAGAGGATAAAATACAAGGATTTAATTTTAGACCAATCTGATCGTGCAATGAAAGTGAAAAAATTGGATTTGAACTAAAGAACATAACCATCTGTAATTCATACATCATACTATCATCTAAAGGCACTCAATCTCATTGTTTATCGGATACCATGGCTATGTTCGCCAACCAAACAGTCTAGCCACCTCAATCTGACTTTTCTAGCCAGCATGATGAAAGTGCAACCATACACAACAGAAGTACAAACATAATGCAGAATTGACCAAATATGAATCATGAGGTAATCCATCTTTTAGATTTTCAACATTGCCAACCATTGTACTAACCTACCAAAGGCAACTAGACTTTAACAGTTCTAAAGCTAGCTCCTACCTGGACCAAATTTTTCCAAGGTAAATGACTGTTTTTTGGGTGTTTGTTACCATGTATGTGTATGTGTATGTATGCATGGATTTATTTAATTATTTATCAACTTGTGGAAGCAAGGCAAAGTCGAGGGAAAATGACAGGTAAACGAGTTGGGAGGCACCAGGGTGTGGTGACAAGGAGGGGATGGGGATGGGTCATGGTATGTGATGTACAGATGTTTACTGAAAGGTCACAAGGCTCTTCAAGTCACATAAACATGCAAGGAGTCTGCACAATCTAACATTAATGGAATTGTAAAAGGCTAGAAAAAAAAAAGCATAAATAAAGTCAATATTAAATTACTTAGCTATGAAGGCACTTCAATGTATTACAAGGAGAACAACGCATCTAAGGGTAGTATGATATTAATATACTGCAGTGAATTAAGCTCAATAGAACTCATGAAACCCTTTACGCTAATTATCGTCAATTTGAGTAGAAGATACTTTCCTAGATACAGCTCCTCCAAAAGTTTTACTTGAATAAATTCATGGAGTTTAGACTTTTTGTCATACAAACATATACCACACATCCACAGAAACAAGTTCTGTATGATAATATCAATGACAAGTTGACAACACTAGAACCAAGCTAATTTTGCTACTCCTTGGGTTATTTCTCTAAGAAATCTTTATAAACTCTAGTCACCATATTATTTATGCACATGCTCCACAGAACTCAAGCAAATTTAAAGAGAAAATATGCGATAAATATGCTAAAAGTATCATGGAAGGACAACCTGTCATGAAGAACTGACAAAAAAAAAAAAAACTTCAAGTACATTCACCACCACACAAAAAGCAGTGTGCATCTTACCTTCCAATAATGTACTAGATTCCAATAATAAAGTATTAGAGATGCAAGAATAACAAAAGAGGGAAAGGTCATTAAACAAGATAGTCATCACATAAGAGTTGACATACCTTTTCTCCTACTTTTTCTTGGTGTTCCTTTACTTTTTCATGTAGTTTCTTCAGTCTCCTGTTCACTCTCAATCTTTTCTCCTGTTGACATTAATGGGTATATCAACAAAGAAGCATTATTAACAAAAACAATACGTTCAAGACAGAGATCATACCTTCACGTAGCTAACTCCAAGCTCTTTCCTTGAATATCCACGGTCCAAGTTACGCAGCACATACTGGTTATAATCTTTAACAATTCTCATTATAATATCTGACGTAGAAATCCCTTCAGTTCGTTTTGTCTCCTTGAACTTCCCAGCAGCTTTAACCTGAGAACAAGAGAGTGCTTAATATAAAACAAAGTTTCAAAAAGCACCAAATGTGATAAGTGCACAGAACTGTCTCAATAAACTTACAAACTCATACACATCCTTCCCAGCTCCACTGGCATCAGCATAGCTGTAAATGGTTTATGGCAAAATGTAAAGACACATGAATAGATAAATGTCAGGTATTTATATATTTATCAGGAAATATAAGTTTAACAGGAGCAAGGACTAGAAAGAAATAGGAAAAGTAAAAACAAACATACAGTGATTTTCTATTTATATATTAATCTTTCTTAACAATGCAGTATTCACCATAAATAAATTAGTTTCAAAGCAAGAATTGTCTATCCTTACGGAAGTGAATCATGAGCCACATAGTCAATGTTGTGTTTATCTAGAAATTCCTGATCGATCACCCATGGGGCATTAGGAATGACTTCATCAACCCACCTGTAAGAAATGAATAATAAAGCCTTGAATGAAGCTCTTGACAGAACTATAGTTAATTCATACGAGTTTATAAATTAAAAATGAAAATCTCATTAAAAGATGTGACAACCGCTTTCCTTCAAAGAAAAAAAAAGTAAGTAAATTTATAATTAAGGTTCCATTTGGTTGCAGCCTTTGCTACTTGCTTTTTACTAAGAATTTAGTACATAGAAAGCAATAATTGATTAAAAATGAACAAATAACACAACATCAATTCTAACATAATTATTCAGTGAAAAGAAAAATTATGCCTTATACAAAAAAAAAAATTACAATTTTAATTCTTATTTCTTAAAATTTACTATTTCCTTTTGCATCCAAAGGCACACATTTTGCTTTTCACTCTTAAAAGCAAAACTCAAGCAACAAAAGCAACAACCAAGTTGTACCTCAAATAAGCATCCTAGGGTGAATTTTTTTCTTTTATAATGTTTTTCAGTACAATAACTAGAATAGGTTGAGAATTGAGGCTTTGTTTGGTAGGAAGGATGAAAGGTGGTAAGGACGGAAAATTTGTTAATCTAATGGTTAAAATTCAAACCACTTTCATGTTTTATAACTTAACCATTAGATTAACAAATTTTCTATCCTTACCTTTCCATGCTTCCTACCAAGCAAAACCTGAGAGTTATAGAAAGAAGTAATACTTGCAGTGGCGAAGCGATTCATAACGCTCTACGTCGGTCATAACAGTTTTGCCCTTGTACTTGTGAGTTATTTCATCATTGCAACATCCAACCAGCAAATACGTATTGGTAAACCTAATATTTCACAAAATTATATCACATAATCAAAAAAAGAAAAGCAACATCAAGTAAAAATATTTCTGATTAAAATAAACAAATCTCACAGATGAAACAAAATTCACAAAAACTTTAAATAAATAAAAAAAAAAACCCAGAAAAGTTACACAAGATCAAAAAATAACCTATAAATGAAAATTTTGAAAGAAACCCATTAATCACCATGAATTTCCAACGATACCCAGAAAAGTATGCAGATCAAACATTTAAAAAGAAAAAAGGAGAGAAGGGAGGAAAACGGACGATTTCTTGGCCTGTTCGAGGGAGCGAGCGTGACCGAAGTGGAAGAGATCGTAGATCCCATCGGCGTAAACACGGACAGGGCGATTGGGATTGGGATTGTTGCCGTTGTTTTCGTTCTTAGTAGCAGAGGAGTCGTTGTTCATAGTGGAGATTTTGGAATTTGAAGAAAAAATTTCGACAGTTTAAATATTTCTTCTATGTCACTATAATGCTTACTGCTTTTCTTCGAAGCCAAAGAGAGGGCATTCCGTCTGCTCTGTACCGTCGAATATGCGCTTCTTCCGCGTAGTATGAATTTTTTTTTTCTTGTGTTGTCATGTTTCTTTATGTCACAGTTCAAAAAATGCCTTTCCAAAGAGGAAATATTAGAATTTTGGTAGATTTAACTGTTTAATTAAATTATAGTTTGTAAGTTGATTATTTAATAATTATAATTTAATTATAATATAATTATTAATTATTAAATAAATTATATAAATATAATATTTGATTTAAAACGAAATTTCAAAAAGTTATTTAAAAAATTATTTTCTTCAAAAAAAATTTAATTAAAAATAATTCTTTGCTTATAAAAAAATTATTACTATTTTTATTTTAATTTACTTTTAACTTTTAACTTTTATCTATCTAATTCCACTGAGTAAAATATTACATTTTAAAATTTTTTCAAACTCATAATTTTTAAAAATTTTACTAACATGCATGTTATTTGAATTAGTTATTTTTAACAAAGTTACTATCACTTTAAGATTATGTTTTAAATCATTTAAATAGACATAAAAAAAAAAAATCTAGAAATAGGATGATATAATAGAAAAATGAGAAAAATATAAACTTTAATTTGACTAAATATTTTTGTTTTGAAAATTGACTTAATTTAACTTCACTTTAACTTGACTTTACTAAATTTAAATTTTCAATAGAAATCAAAATAATCAATTTGGAGTGTTTTTTATAATGGAAAAAAGAGGAACATATATAGAACTCAAACTCTACATGGAGCTCAAATTAAAGATTGGGATTTTATTCAAAACATTTATAAATTTTCCTTTTTTACTTTCCTTTAGGGAAGCTTCTATTTAAATCTTTTTTTTTCTCTTTACATCTTTCTTTTTTTTTTTTTTTTTGTAAAAACACCCTCAAATAAAATGACTTAACTAACCTTCAACAAATTACCTTTTAACCCATTTATTATTAGTTTAACAACTTTTTAAAAATGCAGATTTAGAAAATTCAAAGACTTTCAGAAAATACATATCCTAAACAATCAAAGAATTTCTAAAAATACACATCCAAAAATTTTAAAAACTTTTGAAAATATATATTCTGAAAGTTTAAGAAACTTTAGACATGCATAATCGAAATTTTAAAAACTTCGCAAATATGCATTTTGGGAATGTCTATAAACTTCCAAAATTTTAAAGTCACAAAACCTTAAATTTCAAACCTCAAATAATAAAATCTAAACCCCGAACCTTAGACTACAATGTTTAAACTTTAAAATTATAAAATACTAATATCTAATCTTAACCTTAAACCTAAACTACTAAACTTCAAATCTTAAATCTACACACTAAACCACAAGCCTTATACACCAAAATCTCAAACCATAAACCCTATTCTTCAACTCCTAAACCCTAAACTATTTTGTTATACGAGAATTATTGTGTTATATGTTATCAAATTTTTTAGCGGGTTCTTAAATATGCATAAGTAATTTATAAAAATATATGCATGTAACAATTTATTGTAATATTCAATAAGTTAAAAAATGTTTAAAATTACAAAGTATCTTTAAACAAATATATACCTAAAAGAAACTTAATAAATAAAACCCTAATCCTTTCTCCTCTTGATTCACAAATATACACGTCAATGTTTGACGTGATGTAGCAGTTTGGCAACTCATGTAGACAGACTACTATTGGTCGAACATGATGACCTAGATAATATGGACCGTACACTCAAAACTGCTTCACTAAAAGTATCAGCTTTTTAATGTAAGCCAATGGACATAACATTATTAGAGGTAGTTGGATGCCTCCGATCTTTTAGAAAGCCAAGGTTGGTTGTATTACGACCTCGACCTCAACCAATGCTACCCTCTCTCTTTCGTGCCGTACATGCTGTCATATAAAACAAAATATTAAATACTTAATTTAATAATTTAATAATTTCACGTAAAATAAATTTTGAGATTTGAGGTTTAGGGATAAGATTTTTTCGTTCAAGATTTAGAGTTTAAAGTTTAAATGTTTAAAGTAATTAAGAGTTTAGATTTATAAACTTGAAAACTTTGAAAGCTTTTGGAAATGTAAATTCATAAGTTTTTGAAAGTTTATAAAAATATAAATCCAAAAGTTTTCAAAAGATTAGGTTTCGGATATATATTTTCAAAAGCACTCAAAAGCTTTCAAATTTGAAAATTTAGAACCTTTCAACAGCTTCCAAAATTACATATTTAGAAGCTTTTGAAAATTCATATCTAAAACCTATGATTTTACACACGATATTCAACTAAACCGTAAATGAAATCAACGAAATCAAAAGAATTTAATCAAAATAAAACAAAGTCAAAGACAAATTACTTCTAAATTGAACTTTGTTGACTTGATTAATTTTGAAAACCAATAAATCTGAGGGTTTGAATTGGGATTTTAAGGTTTTCAAGGGATTTTACAATTTGAAAAGGAGAGAAGCATGATGGGTATTAGGGGTTTAAAGGTTATAGGTGTATTAAGTAAAAAATGGTTTGAGAGTTTTGAATGTGGAGTGTAACAAGAAATTAGGTATAAAAAGAAAAAAAAAGTGTAAATAGAAGCTCTTTTCTTTTAGGCCTTCGTCACCTTTGTAATAAAAAAATTTGGGACTTATTTTCTTATGGAAAGAGGAAAGAGGTTGACTATATATAACCGAAACATACCGAGGATGCAAAAACATGCAGACATTTCTTGCAAAATGACCCTGTCATTGGTAAATTCTTAAGAGATTTTCCAACCTACCAATGTTAAATGAATGTATGAAAATAAGTAGGGAAAATTTTTAGTTCATAGGTTTCTTTGTCATGCTTCTTGGTTTGGGTCCAATGGTAGCCCAAACTTACCACTGCGAACAAATAAGATGTTTTTTTCTGCTTCTATAGCCCATTTTCTTTTCCAATGTCCATCTTGGCGTGTGGGGCTTGTAATTGGGCCAATAATGCTTTAGACTTGAATAATTGCAATGGCTGTTGTATGATAACATGTTAGCTTAGGTTTGTTTTTTTTTTTTACACAAAAGGTTGTAGATTATAAAAAGTGAAGAAATTATATGTCAAAATTTTTAACACCAAATCTATTTAATGAAAATTTTTTAAAAATAATTATACGAATAAATTGAATTAAGTACCAGATTCTAGTTTAATATGGTTTTGATTAGAGAAGACAAAAAAATCCGTACCCGACAGGTTCCGACCCGACCTATTATAGTTAGTTTTTTTTTTTGAAAATTAGGTATCAGATCGAGTAAGGTGGCATGAAGAAAAAGTCGGGGTCGGGTTTTAGGGAAACCCGACCCGATATATATATAAATAATTTTTTTTAATTAATTATTTAATTTTATAATTATTTTTTATATTTTTTATATATATTTAATTTTATATTTATATTAAAAATAATATTTTATTAATTTCGAATCAGATCGGATATAATTTTATATAATATCGGATCGAGTCGGATTTGAATATAAAAATAATAAAAAATTAATGGGTCGGGTCGAGTTTGGGTTTTGCATGTTTGAAGTTGGGTCAAGTTTGAGGCGAACAAAAACCTGTCCCGATCTGACCCGTTGTCATCCTTAGTTTTGATATTGTGTTGATATGATTTTGGCCATTTGTGGCAATTATGATTTTGATTTGTTAACTTTGGTGGGCACATGAAGAATTTGGATTGGGAAGTTTTGTTTTATCCCTATTTCTTTAAGAAGAAATTGAAAATTATCTTAAATAAAATAGTAATGCTTGGACTAGGGCAACTACAAGTGTATAAATTTGTAATTCTTATCGATTTATCATATTTTTCATTTAAAGATTTTGTGTTTTGAAAATACTAATAATGTCACTAATTATCGTATTTTTCTAAAGAATTATTGTAGTGTTCTGGCCTATAAAATTTATTGTACTAACATTGTTGGTATTTTTTAAAAAGAATTTAATTATTTATTTAAAAGGCAACTGTGGATAGTTGATGTAATATTTTTTATATATTAAATTAAAATACCTTTTTAACAATATTTCCTTTTAGCAAAGGAAATTCACAAACATTTAGTATGAAATGCAAAAAATTGGTTCTAGAAACTTAAATTAAAAAAAAAAAAAAAAACCCTAGGAAAATAAACGAAATGGGATCCCCAATAGGCCAATACCATTCCCCAGAATTTTGGGGTTTCACAGGCTTTTTGGGACAACAATCTAATAATGATATCAACTTTTTTTTTTCTTTAAATAGCTTTTGGCTTTCTTGTCACCAAAATCGAATCTTTCATTTTTTTTTTTTAATTTAAAAATTTTCTAGCCTTCAAGAATGGCAAGTTTATATTTTAGTAGTAGAAAAATTCTTTAGTTTTTATAACATGGCTTTAATGTAAAATCATCTTTGTTAAGAAGAAAGAAAAATTTTTTTTACAATAACATTTTCATTTTAATACCAGTTCTTGTTTCCTTCCACAAAAAAATAATAATAACAACAATTCACATTTGTTTTTCATTAACAAATTTTAAGAAGAAAATTCAAATCTAAATATTTGAGTAATGAATATACATAAAGATGTTTAGAGACAAGTCAAATTCGATTGATATCTTGAAAAACTTGTTCAAGATTCGTCCTGTTCATTAAAGTTTGTTTAAATTTATTATGATTAAAAATACTATTAAAATATTAATATATTAAAAATAATTATTGATATTTTAAAATATATATTAAAATAAAAATAAAATAGATGTAAATACATTAATAAATGTGCAATTATACTTTTATTTTGTAAACCTATGCACTTTCAATAGTATTTTAAAAATTACCGGGCCAAAAAAATTTAATACTAGCACGGATTGCTTTTGATGGATCAAGTTCAAGTCCATTTAATTAAAACATCAAAAGGTGAAGATGATTATTTTTTTTTTTTTTTGTCTTTTAAATTATAATTGAATTTCAAATTTAAAAATTTTAATTTTGAAATTGACTTTAATGCTACCAAACTAAATGCTCATTGGTAACAGATAAAAACTTTGAACAAGCTACGCATGGAGTAGAAACAGTTCATTGGCATCAAATCGGGTTTTGAGCAAGTGGCGTATAGAGTACATTCTACTTTTGTTTATATATATAATACACGTGTTTGATCTGATATAGTTACTGTAATAATGTTGAAATTAAGGTGCACTTAATAATGTTCTTTTACCAATTAAAGATTGATGTAAATCTTAGTGAATCAGATAGCACCCCTGTTTAATTTTCAAATTTGCAACGATTAGCCTAAATTTGACTTTGTCAATTTCCATGTTCCCCTTTTGATGTCAATTGGGTCCCATTACACGCTCAGATTCACCCCCTCTTTCCAAACCATTTCACACTCATTTATTTTTTTTTATAAACATTTATATCATTTTTTCCATCAAATTTTGACTTCTCGTGAGCCTTTTTCCGTTACTGTTTTCATTTTTGCACCTGTAGTCCACTTACATGCATGTTTAATTTTTTTTCCACTCAAATTTCGGCGATTTGGAATCAAATGTTTAACCCTAAAACAGATTTAAATTATTTTTCTTTTTTAAATTTAATTGGCTTAGTATTAATTAAAAAGTACATTTAAGAAATATATCAATATTTGATTTAATAGCATTTGATTCATTTTTCTTTTTTAAATTTCATGGATTTAATATGGATTAAAAAGCACATTTAAGGGTCACATAAGATATATTAATATTTGATTTGATAATAAATGCATATATTCTTGTTCAAAAAGTCAAGTTGATATCTCATTTTTTCAGTAAAATTGATGGAATAATGGATTCTAAACTTAAGAATGATCATAAAATATGACTTTTCAATCTATATATTTGATTCTTCATAATTTGGTCACGTTTTCTTTGGAGTCACATCCATTTTGAATTTTATTGGGTTCGGTATATGATCTAATTAAAGATAGTGTGTTCTCACCCGAAAGCTTACATGTAGAAGAACAGCTGAAATGGAAATGGAATGTTAGAAACTGATTTTTTTTTTTTTTCAAACGAAGAAGACAAGAAATGAAACTAGATAGATGATCCCAATTTCAACAAATTAGCTTCAACAAATCCCACAGTAGGCCCATGGTTTTTGAAAACAAGAATCCTTCACCACCTTCTAATTAATTACTATAAAAAACTCCCAACTCCAAACGTTGGAGTCTATCAAGTTCTAATTAATAAACATTGGCATAAAAAAACGAAACAACAGTATAATTAAAACGATAATTACATTGGTCAATGTTTGTCGCTGGGACAAGTCAGTACCTAACTTTTGTCCTTAATGGCCCTGGCTCTCAAAACATGAATGTAGTGTTACTCCTTTTGTCATTGGAGGAAGTTGCTCTAGAAGGAGGAACCTGAGAGGAAACACCCTCCACAACAAACCCTTCGGACCCAGCAGTAGCTTCCATGTTCGGCCTAGGGTTTCCCCCATGTCTTTGAAGGAAAAGGTCCGCCGCCCCTGGATTATTATTGCTGTTCAACGAAAACATGTACGGGTGGTTTTGCTGCTGGATTAATTGATGATGATGTTGTTGTTGTTGTTGTTGATATTGCAACTGAAATCCAGCAGGAGAAACCATGAGGGTACTAGGGTTAACATGGGGTTGACGTCCCCCGAAACCGAACCCGAAATTCTGTCCAACGGGGTGAACTCCCGCTGCAAAAGGTGCACTAGGACTACCAGTGAATTGTTGAACCATGGCTCGGAAATTTGTAGTATCCGTGTTGAGCAAGGTAGTAGGAGTTCGCCTTGACGCCCTCGATCGTCTTCGAACTGGCTTCCCAACGCGGCCTTCGGGACTCAAATGGCTACCACTCGAACTAGCTAGGCCTGAGCCTAATGGGCTTGGTGCGCTGCTCGAGGTGATTGTAGTGCTAACAACACTGGCTTCAGAACCTTGATCACCGAACATAGATTCTGATGACAAAACACGAACACGATCATTTTGATGGTAAAACTTTGGCCAATCAGTAGGACTAGACATGGTTTAACTCATGTCCAAGGGGCAAAGAGACATGAGCAGAAAGAAAAGAACAGTTACAGCAGCTGAAAATACTCAAGAATTGGTATTTTTCTATTTGTTTTTGTAAGGGAAGAAGACAGAGCGCAAGTTGACGGTATTTATGGTGGCTTTCAACGTGGTCAGAGGAAGAAAATTAGGAAAATCGTGGCCATTGAATTTGGTTAGAGTTTAGATGTCTGAAAGGAACTGCACGTGACAGTGCACGTGGGATATGGCGGAAAGGGAACAAAAAAGTTTGGCAGATTTGTGTGGGTTCTGGAAGTCGGGCGAGGGATTTAGCAAAACAGGATTGTTTCCTGGAAGAAGCAATTGCTTATCATGATGACATCATCTGTCCAATAGCCACGTCAGCAATGACTTGTTTTGCGGTGGATGTTGAAGACTTTGCATTCGTTCAAAGTTGTAATAACCTTCTATTGTGTG
Organism: Durio zibethinus; assembly: GCF_047325235.1. Lineage (NCBI taxonomy): Eukaryota > Viridiplantae > Streptophyta > Magnoliopsida > Malvales > Malvaceae > Durio > Durio zibethinus. Next base: position 12,311,028 of record NC_143182.1, read on the forward strand.
GAAACACCCCAGTGCTTTCTAATTTTTATAATGTTATAAATTAAAAATAATAATAAATTACGAAAATTTACCATGATACTAATAATTTGAATGTAATGTATTGATTTTAAATTTTGTATTATCTACAAACAATGTTATTATTTTTATTTTTCTTATCAAAATTTAAATCATTTAATGCAATTTATAAATTAATGAGATAAGTTTTAAATTTACCATTTAGCTTAAAATGATAGATTAAATTTTTTTTTTTGAAAAAAATGGATTCATTTACTTAAAGACAAAGGTCTTGGAATACAATGTCATAAATTTCAAAATGGATTTTCTGCGATAACCTTTTTTAAATAGGAACATTCTTTTCTCCCAGCCGCTGCTAGCTTTGCAAGCTTATGAGCCATCCCATTCACTTCAAAATACGTGTGGGACACCATTCATTCTGCAACATTGGACAATTCCATTCTAATTTCCTCCAACAGGTTCCCAATTCTTAAGAGATCGATTACCTTGTTTATATTGATTTGTGAGCTTACCCACAGTGCATCTCCCTCTAGTATCAGTCTCTACATACGCATGTTCCTTGCAAAATTAGCAGCTCTTGCAAATGCCATTCCTTTAATAATATTTGGGTCCCTTACGCCATTAACAATTAGGTAGAAGACTCTGTACTTCTCCTAGATGGTTTCTAGCAATGCCACCAATACCAACCCTGTCCTCCTTCCTTTCCAGTGGCCCATCAAAATTGATTTTTATCCATCCCTCAATCGGTGCTTGCCATCTCCCTGGAGTACACTTTTGATGTGTCTTTTTTCGCTCATGTATTTTACGATGCTTCTCCAGATACTGTTGCACCAATGTGATCGTGGCAACGTAGGTTTTGGCTCATTATTCTTAACTTTTGTGTTCCTAGTTCCCTATATTTGTCGCCCAACATACTGTTGCAAACCTGTTAAAACTCACTTTGTCCAATCTTTCAGCCATACATGACAACCACTATTTAACGCTTTGTATTTGATCGTTCTGCCAATCTTCACCTAGATAGACCAGTATCCACACCTTTTTTGCTTTTACACAATCTCTAATCGCATGCATTACAATTTCTTCTTTTTCGTCGCATCTTGGGCTTCTCGCATGATCCATTATTCCCCTTCTTTGTAACTGACCAAACATTAGGAGTATTTCATGCCACATCCTCCAAATAAATGTTCTGATCTTAACTATGTATGGATGAATACCATATGCTCTTCCAGGTGGTCTTCTCTCCATTAATGTCCATGCCTCTAATGCATGCTTCCCTGTGGTTCATGTCACGATCTTTTGATACCAACAAACGGTATCCATTTAGCACATACAACCCATCCTTTGTGTAGTGCCATGCTTGCACATCTACTTGGCCATTCAAAGCTATAGGAATTGCTTTGATTTTTCTGGCAGTTTCCTCATGAAACATGGTCTCTAATTTGGCGACATCCCACTCTACCTCGTTTTCTTGGAAGAGGTCCTTAACCATATCATCCCTTGGCATATAGTTTGTTTAAGGGCTCGAAATGAAGTGTTTTTCTTTTGGTATCCACTTATCATGCCAAACTCTGATTTTCTCTTTGTTTCCCACCTGCCACCATAATCCAAGTTTTAAGACTTCTCTCCTCATCCATATGCTATGCCATGTGTATGATGGTGCTCTTCCTAACTCTGCCTCCTGGAAGTTGGTGTTGGGGAAATATCTTGTCTTTAAAACCCTGTAAACAAACAAAGGAGAGTTGTGCATCAATCGCCACCCTTGTTTTGCAATCAGGCCTTGTTAAACAATTCCATATCTTTGAAGTTCATACCTCCCTCTTCTTTCCTCATACACATTTTCCATCATTTTAACCGGTTAATCCCTCTTTTTTCCATCGAATGTCTGCACTAGTATCTACTTATGGTCTTGTTGAGTTCTTGGCACAATCCCTTTGGGAACGTGAAGCATGACATGGCATATGAGGGCATCAATTATGGTACCACCTTGATGAACACTTCTTTCCCATCGAGCGATAACCATTTGTGACGCAATTATTTTATTCTTTTGTCTATCTTTTCTAGGGTCTCCTTGAAGGCCCTTTTTTTTTCCCTCCTAATGAACATTGACAACCGCAAACATTTCTCTGGATTAATGTGGTTTGCGCTTCGAATATATTCTTCGTCATTTCAACCATATCATCACTTGTTTTTGTGCTGAAGAATAGCTCTGACTTATCATAGTTAATCTGCTGCCCCGAACCTCTTTTATATAGCTTTAGCAAGTCCCCCACCAAGTTGTATTCGGTTTGTTTTGCCTCGAATAAGAGCAAACTGCCATCTACAAATAAAAGGTGGGTAATTTCTTAGGCCATGGGCGCTTGCACAAACACCTTGCAATAGTCCCTCCCTTTGTTTTCTGTTTAATAATGTTGACAATCCCTCCACACAAATGAGCATTGAGATTGATTTTGGTAAAATGAAAGCAACGATGGAGTAACGATGGTAGTAAAGTGGAGTATAATAATTGATATATAATAAATTTTATGAATGTTTATATATTTAACAAATAACTAAAATTTTATAAAATTATTTTTATATCAAATCATAATTTTTTAAATTAATAATAATATATTTATACATATTAAATTTAACAAAATAATTTTTTAAAATATTAATATATTTTTACATCCTAAAATAAAAACAACTAATATTTATTTACTTTATTAGTTATATAGTTATCTTTTTTTATTAACTAATTAATAATTTATTTAATTATATAAAATTGATTATTTATTTGTGTATTTTTATTTTAGTTATTTATTAATTTCTTTATTAAATATTTATAAAAATAGTTATAATAAATTAATTTAAAATTTTTTTAGTTAAAAATAAAATAAAATAACAAAAAATCTAAATAAATAATGAAAAATGTCAAACCAATCTATAAGTGCATGGACATATTCATTTACACAATATAATTTCAAAGGCTAAAAAAAAAAAAAAAAGAGAGCTGAGGTAATACAGAACAGAGAGGTGAAGCAAAAAAGAAAATTTTTATTGGAGGAACAATAACCGGTGAAATAATAGAATCCGATGCAACTGAAGATTTTTTTTTTTTTTTTGGTAAAAAATTCCGATGCTAATTGAAAAATGTTTCACGACATTGATCAATGTCTCAAACATGATCTTAGTCCGATTGAAAACTTCATTCCCAACCCTTCGAAAATGCAATTGAATCCAAATGATCCTTAAATTTATCATTTATCATAAAGCTAAGATTGGTTAACACTTCTAAAAATCAAGCCTAAGTCTAATTCGTACATTCAAATTAAATTCATTATTAAAATATTAAAAAATATTTTTATTTTTTCATTTTTTCATTTTTTTTTTCAAGAACGGGATTCGAACTCTATTTATCTGAGTAGGAGGATCATGTTCCATCTATTGAGTAAAATATTCTGAGTGCCAAATATATATTATTTATTAATACTAGATTTTGACTATGTGAGTAAAAAAAAAATAAACAGAAAAAATAAGTGAAAAAAGATAGTTACCTTAACCATGAAAGTATTGGATAGTTCTGTAATTGAATGTTTTGAATATTTTAAAATAAAATTAATTAAAAAATAATTAAATTTCATATTAAATGACATTTATATCTTTTATTATATATATATATATATATATGTTATAATGTTGAAGAGTAGCACGACTTATGAACACCTTTATTTATTATCATTTTTGAAGCAATATAGGGATTGAATTGTAAAAATGAATAATAAGTTTAATCAACTACACTTATGGATAAAAGTGAAATTTTCACTATACTATAAGTCAATATTCAATTTGGTCACTAAACTTCAATTTTATTGAGTTTTGTTACCATATTTTTGTTTTTATTGAATTTTACTACTGTACTTTTAATCTTGTTTTTTACTGAAAAAAGTTACATAAAATATAGATTTACCAAATAATTTAGTGTGAGTTTTCATATTTTAGCACATGGATGTTAATGTAACAAAATAATAATAATGATATAGATGTTGATATGGTAGAGATAATATACTTTGACTAGTTCCATCCAAAATAAAATTTTAATTAAAAAGGAATTTTAACCTAAATTGTTACAAAAAGAGAATAAAAATTTATCCAAAAATTTCAGTAAATTACTAAAAAAGTTTTTAGTCTTTTAAAAAACATTAATTATCATACCAATGACCTTAAGATTGGTCCAACTTATTTTTAATGTAAATTTTATGGCAATCCATTACATGCAATCATATGAAACAAAATGAACTTAAACCCAAAAAAAATTCGAAATCAAATCCATCTAAATTCCAATTGATCAAGAAATTAAAGACTTCGAATTCAGAACAACCTAACCCTAAAAAAATTTGAACTAAAAACAACTCAACTTCAAAATGTCACGAACTAAAAAATGACTTGATCAAAACTTGTAATAATCCAAACTTAATACCAAAAATGCAAAGAGAAATTCTATTTTCAGCCATAAATTTGCTCATTGCGGCAAAAAATTTATAATTTTTTCATTATAAAATTACCCTTGCATTGATGTACTTTATTTTTTTCTAATAAAATTACTTTGTAACCCTTATCTCTTAGTCACATTCAATTGCCTTACTTTTCTTCACAACCCTATACCACCTAAATCAAACTCCTGCGCCTCCTAAACTAGTTAAATCAAATTCAATCTTTTCCTTTAGGCTTAAATATAAAAAAAAACATTTAATAAAAAATTAAATAATTATCCAAATCTTTATTATTTTATCGTAATCAATTAAGGTTTAAAATATTTATTTTTTTAATTGAGCCTTTAAGTTTTTTTTTTTATCAAATTGAACCTTAAATATTTATTTTATCCAATTAAACTTTCAATTAAATAAAAATAAATGTCATGATTAATTAATTTTTATCTAATAAAAATTCAATTGATGAAATAAACTGATAAGAGCTTGGATAATTATTTAATTTTAGTTCATAGGCTATTTTATACTTGTGTCTTTCTTTTAAGGTTAATTAGAGAACGCAGGAAATAGAAGTGGAGAATGAAAAGAAAAACTATCATGACGTGGAAGAAGACTACGAAAAATGTGAACTATCCATTGAAGCTTAAAAGGTCGTCCAAAATTTGTAAAGGTTTAAACATGAATATTAAGTTTGTTAAATGAATTTGAGTTTAAACTAAAGACTTATTTAAAAAATAAGTTGGCCTTTGGACATAACATTTAAAGTTTAAGCCTGGTTAGCTAGATAATTATTTATATATATTTATATTTATATTATATAAAAATATAAATAATTAGATAATATATGTGTACATATTATTATCCTATGCTTATATGTATCTAATTTCACTCAAACATTAAATTAAATTAACAAAATCAGTTTTTTAAGTTTTACTTTGTTGATTATTTATTATGTTATAGTTAATATTTATTATTAAATTTATTTTTATTTAAAAAATGTGCTAGGTTAAGCAACAAATGAGCCTCGTATTTTGGATCGGGTCAATTGAAATAAATTTAAAACTATTAATGATCTGTTTAAATATAATTTAAATTTGATTCAACCCAATTCAATTTATAAATAGATTTAATATTAATCCAAACTTGATTTGAACTTTAAAAAGCTTTTTTAAAATGATACGAGCTTGAAACGTTCTGTACCCATAAGGATTTAAATACAAAATAATTAATATGATATAAACCTAAAATTAGATCTGAAAATTTGTATCATTGTATCATATAAAATATTATACTTATATTATATTTTACATAAAAATTATGTGTTACATTTTGTGTGGACACAAAATAAAAAAATATAATTTTTTTATTTTATTAAATTTATTTATGATATTTTTAAATTTTTTAATTGTGTTATTTTTATATTTTTTATTCATATTATTTTTATATTATATTATCATATTATATTTTAAATTATCAAATCTATTTAAAATACTCAAATCCAAAACATTCTACTGATCCCGCCGTTATCCACTTCTAAATGTAAGTAAGAAGAATGAACAATAAATTTTGCATATGCACTCAAGCGTGCAATTAATGAAGGTACGAACAAAGAAAAAGCGAGGAAGCACTGTAAAAAGGAAGACGTTGAGAAAAAGAGAACAAGGTTTTCAAAATTCAAATGTAAAGTGATATCATTTTATATTTAAGTTTAAAATAACAAAACAAAGGGTTTTGATTTGGAAAACAGCCTGGGAAAAGATGCTAATCATATACTTGAGAATATATAAGATTATAAACAAATTCAAAGGCATCTTACCTAATAAGTTGTTTTGACTGCCATTTTTTGAAGAATGTCTGCTTCTTACCCACCTTTTCTTCCTCAATTTGCGGCAAAGATATATTGGCTGATATGTCTTATTATTCTCGTCATTATATAAAAATAATATTGTTATTTTCATTTTTGTATCGATTGTACTGATCGATATATTTTAATTATATCAAAATAAAATAAAATTAATTAATAAAATAATCTTTAAAAGTTAAATTTTTTTATTATAATTTATTTTTTTTATATTTTAATTTTTAAAATAAAATTTATAAATATTTCAATTTTTTTCAAGAAAATAATTATACTTTATGTCTAAAGTTTAACAATCATAAAGTCAAGATTAATTTTTTTATCTCTTTATTTTTATTTTAATATTTACATAAAAATATTTATTTAAATACCACATAATCAGATTCAATATTTAAAAATATCATGATAAATTAATGATATTATTTTTAAAATTTTTAAACTTATTTATTATAAATAAAATATGAGAATATTTTGAACTAACCCTAATAGATATTTAAATTTACTATATTTCTAAATTGTCATTTAAATTTTTTATCATAAATGATAATATGAGTTATCTAATTAAACTTTAATTTTAATTTTGACTAATTAATAATTAAAAGTAAAGAAATGTTGCATTCAAACATTTGGTAAACTATTCCCAAAAAATTTCTTTTTAGAAAATTTGATTGGCGGATAACCCTCTTACTTTTTGAATAGGGTTCGAATTCATATTTCTCCATATAAAAAAACAAATATTAATTAATAAATTAATAAATAAATTTGATAAACTATTCCCAATTTTTTTTTTTTTTTAGAAAATTTAACTAGTCAACATATTTTTTGTGAAGTTACAAGCACAAAAAAATTATAATAATAATCAAATATTATATGATTATACGAAATCAATGAATTAAATGAAATAAATAAATCAATGAAGACACTAACATATAATTAAATAAATTCAAATAAACCAAAACTTTCCCCTTTTATTTTTTATTAGAATTTTGATTTTTTGAATTAAAAAAATAAACATATAAATTAAAAATTAAAAGAAAATTATAAAAACATAACAAATAAATAAAACAATGAAAATTTAAGTTAGACAAAGCTGGTTTCATGTTGAGATCTAAACCCAATCACAGGTCCAAAATAACAATTTTTAAGCCCAATTAATAAATAATAATTCAAAAAGCAATCTTGACGCCAAAAAGAAAATCTTGAGTCAAAAGATTGAATTTGAAACTCGATTTAATAAAATTTAATTATTGATAATGAGAATCAAATTTTTTTAAAATTTGAATTAACTTTTTTAAAAAATTTAAGATAAAATAAAATGCTAGACTTACATATATTAGAATTTTATATTTAATACATTCTCAATTTATAATGTTATATATTGTTAATAAATTGTACAATGACACATTATTAAAGAAATTAATATTAAATATATTTTTAGGATTAAGTATATTTATTTTTAAGGTTTTAAAATTTTAAAATTAATGTTTAATAATATGTCATTATATTATTTATTAATAATATATACTATTTATATTTTAATAGTACATCAAATATAAATATATTAAAAATACAAATTTAATTAAACTCTTCAAATTCTATTAAGCTAATTACTCAAGTACCATAATTCGAGGTTAATTCTACGATAAATAATTTATTTAATTTAAGGTTTATATTTGATGTATTATTAGTATATAAATTTTATATATTATCGTATGATATCATTTTATTAGTAAAGTGAATTATATGATGTCATTTTATTAATGAGTAAATTTTTTAAAAGAATTTAAATTTTTTTATATTTATTTTAAAAATTGATATTTACTTATTAATGAGATGTTATGATCTGATTCACTAATAATATATAAAATCTAAAATCTATACATTGATAGTGCATCAAATATAAACTTTTTAATTAAGTTTATAAGATCATATTTGATGTATAAGATGATATATATAATCATTTTATAATGTATTTGGTTTGTATCTGAAAAAAATGATAAGATTATAAGGATTAATCTTTCTTTAGGTATATGATGATTCAATTCTCTTTAAATAAAAAAATTATTTTTAATCTATAAAATTAAACTTATATATCTAATTATATCTTTAAAAATTATTTCAATAATTTAAATTATATATTTTAAAAAATAATTTTAATTAATAAATAAATTATTTTATTCTCATACTTATACATATCAAATATAAAATAATATTATTTAATTTAATTATATTTATAATATTATTTTATTCTATTTTATTATAATTTTATGTATCGAACATATCTTAAATATGTCCGATAGCCAGATTGCCCGAAGAATAGTGGGAGTGGGAGTGGGACGGTGTTTGCTTCTTTTTATTACTTTTGTCCTAGTCCCACTATTAGTAGTGGAAGGTGTTAGGCGCATGAACATCCCCCCACGCCAACCCATTCGGCAATATCTAATCTGAACTTCTCCACTAACACGAACCCAAAGAAACCCAACAAAAGTTAACTGATTGGCAATGGCAACGGTAGCAGTAGCAGCAACTACAAGCGCTTCATCCCTGCAGCTCTCTTCAACTTCTGTTCATGGTACATTCCAAACTAGTGATTTCACCTTCTTGGGTGTCTCAAAACCTCCTTCATTTCCCAGCCCAAAACTAAAAACCTCTGCTGCTGCCATCAGGTAACTGGAGAGTGGGAAGTGGGAAGTGGGAAGTGGGAACTTCTTTTTTAGCATTTTCTTGCAATTGAAGTTTGGAGTAAAAAAGGGTTGGATTTGGATTTGTTTTATTGATTGTATTTCTGATGAATTTCTGCAGATGTCAATCCACAAGTACCAACGAACCAAAAGCTAAAAGGAATCTTTTGGATAATGCAAGCAACCTTCTTACCAATTTCCTAAGTGGAGGAAGTCTTGGTTCTATGCCTGTAGCTGAAGGCGCTGTTTCTGATTTGTTTGGTCGACCTCTCTTCTTCTCTTTGTATGATTGGTTTTTAGAGGTACTTTTCCTTTTGTCTTTGATTGCAAGTTTTTAGTATGGATACTACTGATACTATCTTGAGTTTTGCTACTGTGACCACCTTTGCTTGTTCTGGCTGCAAATTCTACTAATGATATGTAGGTAGAGATTCAATTGAACTGTTTGAGTTGCCAATACTTTTGCTTTTAGTACACGTGAAAGCTTATTGGACTTGGAATACTAAGGTGACTTCTACCATCCACAAAACTCCCTTCCTAATCTTTGGACTTGAGACTCTGACGGAAAGTTTCAAGTCTTAAATGTTGGGGGTATCCTCTTCTGGAAATTTGAGTTGCTAACACATATTTGAATCATAACAGTGATTATGCTATGTAACCCTGTGGTTGAGTTTTGTTTTCCCTTTATTATGTGCTATAGTCCTTTGTTGCTTATCATTGTTGATGATCTGAACCTCATGATTCTTACTGTTTTGTTTTTCTTTTGTTTGATATCTTAATTTATGTGGCAGCATGGCTCCGTGTATAAACTTGCTTTTGGGCCAAAAGCTTTTGTTGTTGTATCAGATCCTATTGTTGCAAGGCATATTCTTAGAGAAAATGCATTTTCCTTTGACAAGGTACCAATTTTTACATCTTGGTAGTTGATTTCTTTTCCCTTCAAACGCTTTTTTTATTGCTTCTTCTATCACCTGGGTGTATTATGTTAATACATTGTCTATGAATTTTTTACATGCCAACTTGATGTGTAAAAATTTTATTTCCTTTACATTTTCATGTTAATGTGTATGCATCCAAGGGCTTAATTTTCATTTTCTGATTTTGTAATTGATTATCAACTGTGATTTTAGATGTGGCTAATGGAAGGAAATTTGTAGCGCAGCATCTAAATAAGGCCTTCTAAAGATTTGTTTTCTGCCACATTTACCTGTTGAATACTGCTCCAAACTCTTTGACATTGAAAGATAAATAAATACTTTCTAAATAAATATCATCAATGAGGTTTATGATTATCAAACAGAACCAGCCATGCAATCACTTAGCTAGAAAATGTTAAGTTTGATTGCACTGTCATCCGCTCTAGAATTTAGCATCCTTCATTTTAGTAATGTTCTATTTCTTAATTACAATTTTGAACTCATTTACCCAAATTTTCATTTTTTGAACTAGGGAGTTCTGGCTGATATACTAGAACCAATAATGGGCAAGGGACTTATACCTGCCGATCTCGACACATGGAAACAAAGGAGAAGAGGTATGAAATTTATGTTATTTGATGTTGAAGTTTTATCTGCATCTGATGTGGACAGAAGGCACTTCTTTTGTTCTCTGATTGAATATGGTCAGCTGCTCAAGTTTAGGGAACTTAAATTAGAAGACGATACTTGCTCTTTTCATACAGACTCAGGTGTATAAACTTGGTAGTTCGGAATTTATCTGTTAAGAAATATATTGGAATTTCATCAACTTTTTCATGAACTTCAGGATGCAGGTTCCTTCTTTAACATTTTAATAAATCCTTAGATTTGCTATTATTTTGACAGTCATCAATTTAAGGTATTTTTGTGGATGTTTGTAGAATGCTCTTTCAAAGCATCACATGTTTTGTTCCATCATATTTGGTCAACATGCATATCTGCTTGAAATCCTTTCTTTTGGATAATTGCTAGTAAACTATACATTTTTGAAGTGCTAGTTTGATTATTGATCCAACTTTGTCTGCCCATTTTGGCTTTGAGATCTATATAATGACATTAAAAATATCATTCCTAGAACAAGTCAAGATTTTAGAGAGGGAAGCAAATTTTCTAAATGATACCAAGAGAGATAAGTAGAATGGTCTTACAGTCTCATCTGGCATATGTATCATCAGAAAAGAGAAAAAGAAACCGCTAAGTTACATAAATGTGGCATTCATTTGAGTAGACTAGTCTGAGAGAATGATTTGTGTAGTCAATACCTATTGTTTTGACCTAGTGGATTCTGCTAAATATAAAATTCTATTTTTACTCTTAACTATTATAGTTTCTGGAGATATTGCTTTTCAAATTTATGATTATCAATTATATTGAGGTGAAAAAAATTCTTACAGATAATATTTTTGGTAATGTTTAATTTGTTTAAAAATGTGCAGTTATTGCTCCTGGATTCCATGCATTATACTTGGAAGCTATGGTCAAAGTATTTACTGATTGCTCAGAACGAACAACAATGAAATTTGAAAAGCTTCTAGATGGAGAGCATTCGCGTGGAGGAGATGTGATTGAGTTAGACCTTGAAGCAGAGTTTTCAAGCTTAGCTTTGGATATTATTGGACTTGGTGTCTTCAACTATGACTTTAGTTCTATTACAAAAGAGTCTCCTGTGATTAAGGTCCGATAATACTTTCTGGAAATCTGCAATTTTTTTTGCATTTTTCCCTTGCAGTGCACCTCAGCATGGTACTATATTTCTTTTAACTAATGGATCACTGATAGCTGAGTGAAATAATAAACACTAACATGTACGACATTAAAATGTGTTCTATCCTGTTTGTCACATTTATATTTGATTTTCACTTAATTGGCAAGTCTTATTAGCCATTACTTGCCATGCTTGTGCCATACATGTACCATCTACTCATTTCAAATAGTCATGTGAAGAACTATATGACCATTCTCACCATCACAAGTTGCTCAAATATAGCTGCTTGCTCGACCCTCTTCATTTATGACAATTTTTTATGTCTTCAACTCTCTCATCATAATCTGAGGAGAGCAAATTTTTTATATGTCTTCTTATTATTCTGTCCCATGTGCATTTCAACTTATAGTGATGCATTCTAGCGTCCTTATTAGTTCGCCTTAACCTATCCATTCCAAGCCTGAGAAAGGATCCTGGTAGCATAGCTGGGCATACAGTTTCTGGATGTTGGTGGCATTTTGGCCTTAGGTGCTAATTAGGACTAGCAGAAACTACAAAAGAGTTTGGGCTGAAGTTTTGAGGCAACAGTGGCTAAATTATGACTATAAATAATGTGCCTTTTGTAGAAGAAGGGAAAGATTACTTGATGCTGCTTGACTCTGAAGTGGAGCTTTGTTGAATAAAGTCCTGCTCTTCTGTGATTCAGTCCTCTAATCTGTTCTGTTAACTTGCTTTACTTTTTGCTGCAAGTAATGAATAAACCTATAATTTTGTAGAGTGAAATAAGGAAAGATCAATAATCCCAAGCTCTTGGAAAAAACTGGCCAAATCATGGAGCGGTTCAGTCTGCCACAGCTCTTGTAATAAAAGGGTTTATGCTGAACCTTGCAAGGACATATAGGATTTACAATGCCTTGTAATATGTGTGGAGCTGATTGTGTTTTTGAGACAAGAGGGTTTAAGTTTCCAATGTGTCTTTATACAGTCTTTTTCTGCCTTAGGAACTCTGAAAAGGTTTCAGTCTTATGCATAGACTAACAATTGCAAAAGAATTCCAACAATTTTTGTTTATGTTGCCCTAGGAGATAGAAAGCAACTTGTTTCCCTCTTGCCACTTGCCCTTTGTCTTGGATCAAACAATACTTTTTCTTCATCTTAATGTCTAATTTTTTACTATTGCTGTAGTAAGCAGTTGCAGCAAAAAGATCTGCCAAACTTTCTGATTGACTAATTCTATATCTTGGGTATTTGGTTCAAACTGTTACTATAACCTCCAATATCCAGGTCACATTATGAAAGCATTGCATTTTAAGACACATTTATCACCCTCTAAAAGATACATTGCAGGCAGTGTATGGTACTCTTTTTGAAGCTGAGCATCGATCCACTTTCTACATCCCATACTGGAAAATTCCTCTGGCAAGGTGGGTGGTCCCTAGACAACGGAAGTTCCACTATGACCTTAAGATCATCAATGACTGTCTTGATGGACTCATCAGAAATGCAAAAGATAACAGACAGGTTTGAATTTAATCCATAAATGAGCGTCACACTTATATTGATGCTTTCTTTTTTAATAATTTTTTCCTCGAATTCTTTTTGTTCTGTTTTTTATTCTTTATTGATTTTACTGAAGGAAAACCATGTATTTGTCTTTATAAGTTTGACTTTTTTTATTGTTATGAAAGAACCATTGTTTGGGGAATATAATGAGTGTTAATTAATCTTTCTAGTGCTATGAGTATGAGAAAGTGGGATTGATCACAAAATCATGGCAGGAGTTTTCAGCACCACAATTTTCCTTTCTAAGTGCAAGTATGAGTAATGGATTATTTTTCTTGATGCCTAAGTAGTGAAAAGTAACACCTATAAAACAGCAGTCTTATATGGATCTCATGCATTGGGTTGTTTAGCACTTGTAATGACTCAAATTTTAAATTGAAGCTGCTTGAGATTGAAAAATAGAATGTTCATACTAAAATCATATTTGTTATGCCTACAGTGAAGAGTAAATTAGAAAATTCTCCTCAAGCAACTTTGTTTCATGTAATTTCTATGACACCAAATAGTGCCAAAGAATATGACTCTTTTATTGGAAAGAAAATGAAAGTATAGCAAGGATTAACCTCAAGTCCCACCTGAAAAGGTGAATCAGGTACAATAACTTTAAGTTTGATGGGTGAACCTATTGGTTGCCTTCAGCTTGGATGGTGGAACTGTGGGAGTGAAAGATATAAGTTTTAAGGTTCTTGTCATTATTTTGGACAGATCAATGTCACACCAACAACTGAGACAGATTTAATTCCATTCAAAACCTAAGATGCTTTTGTGTCTTGGGAATGATCCTTGTTAACCTGACATAAAAAAATGATTACCGGCTTTGAAGAAGTGAAGTACATTATAAATTATTTTGATAAGTTGTTGTCTATCAAAATTGAAGCCCAATACTGCAACATATGGGTATATTTCTACAATAAGTTGAATAGTATCATGCAGCCTTTTGCTTTTGCTAATCAGATTGGTATAAATGTATGAGAGTTCTCATAGCATGCCCCATATAAACTAAATATGGAATATTGCTCATATTTACTGGCAGGAAGCAGATGTTGAAAAACTGCTGCAAAGGGACTACTTGAATATTAAGGTGCAATTACATCCTTAAGTGTCTTTCCACTAAAGTATTCATGTTCCTTCTGTAGATGGGCGTCATAATATTTAGAAAACCTTTTGAAATTTAGATATCATAATTATAATGTCTGCAGGATGCAAGTCTTTTGCGTTTTTTGGTGGATATGAGGGCAGCAGATGTTGATGATCGTCAGGTAAATTATCTTCTGCTGATTGGTGCTTCCAAGAATAGGATTAACTTGATATAATAGGGCATCTCTTCTTATTGCTGTTATTATAGTCTATTGGAAAATTGGTCTTTCTGCCCCATTTCTCCCATGGTCTAGTTTTCATGTCTACTTTTGGGGGTTAATGCAGCCATCTTCTTGTAGTTCCTGCTATTTTAGGCAGCATAAATACCTTATCTTATTCAATGCAGGTGTACAAACACACCAATGGGCAGGTTCAACCTGCCCATAGCCAAGAATCTCTTTTGGCATTTTTGAATTTATGTGCAAAACTGGTATTTACATTTGGCTTTATTCAACCTTGTGGTTTATTTAACAGCTGAGAGATGATCTAATGACAATGCTTATTGCTGGCCATGAAACAACAGCAGCTGTTCTAACTTGGTCTGTTTTCCTTCTTGCACAAGTATGATTCCTTCTACGAAATTTTGGACACGGCATTCGTTTTTGTCATGTTGCTTTATAGATATACTCATTCCTTGTTATGATTTTGAGCCATACTGATGTCTATTATTTTGGTGAAAATGCAGAACCCATCTAAAATTAGAAAAGCTCAAGCAGAGATTGATTCAGTTCTGGGCAAGGAGAGACCAACTTATGAATCAATTAAAAAGTTGGAGTAGGTCTCCAAGTCATTACTCTGATGAAAATTTTCTGCTCCTTGTTCACTATTTTATACTTAGTTTTCTAGTGCAGTCTGCAACATGATAATAGCATACTGAACCATAGGCTAAAACATGCTAATTAAAATGGACCATTATTATTATGCACAGTTTTGGCGTTCAAACTTACACTTTCTGATTTTTTTTTTCTTTGATGTCCAAAGTTGAGTAGAGCTTCAATAGATATTAATAAAACACCATTGAGTCTTAAGTTCACACATATTTCACAAATAATATGTCCTTTTAATTTAAGGTTATTATAGTAATGAAATATGTAAACTTATTACATGAGAAATTTAATTTATGCTGTTTAGCACACTTCAATTAATTTCCATTTGAACTAGAAAATGCTTCATGATATTTTAGATTCTGCTTTACCGTTTAGGTACATAAGACTTATTATTGTAGAGGCTCTTCGCTTATATCCTCAGCCTCCACTGCTTATCAGACGAGCTCTTAAAGCAGATGTGTTACCAGGTATATCTCATTAATACTATCTTCTTTTTCAGTTCCTCTCTCTCCTCCCCTGAGGGTTGATTGATATTATTCTTTAAGCTAATTTGTTTAGCATGTCCAGTTAATGCATATTATATCACAACTAGGGTAATATGTACTTTTCAATAAGAAAAAAGCTTAAGTTGTCAGCATATAGGTCATTTATGTCGAAAAGGGAGATTCTAAGAGAGCTGGAAATAACTGAAAATTAATGTTCATGTGATTATATGGAAAGTAAGATGAAACTAGGAAATTTTAAATGATTTGGTGCAACATAAATCAGTGGTTTCATATGGGTGTAACTGGATCTTTTAAAATAAGGATACATATGAACAAAAATTGCTATAATTTGAGGTTTAAAAGCCAAGGTTTTTATTGACAGGAGGATACAAAGGTGACAAAGATGGTTATGCCATTCCTGCTGGGACTGATATCTTTGTTTCTGTGAGTTTAACTAGTATTTGCTTCTTAATAAACCCTTTGCAAGTTTCTTTGCTTGTTTTGAGTTCTATATATGTTTTTATTGACATCAATTGCCCAAAATTCGATTCTTTCAGGTATATAATCTTCATAGATCCCCATATTTTTGGGACCGGCCCCATGATTTCATCCCAGAGAGGTTTCTGATACAAAAGAAGAGTGAAGGCATTGAAGGATGGGCAGGTTTTGATCCATCTCGGAGCCCTGGAGCACTATACCCTAATGAGGTTTCTTATCATAAGCTCCATGCTTCAATCAAAACACCATGCTCTAATTTATGTTTCTTATATCAGGTTTATCATTTCAATTATCAGATAATATCAGATTTTGCCTTCCTACCTTTCGGCGGGGGACCAAGAAAGTGTGTTGGAGATCAATTTGCACTCATGGAGTCAACTGTAGTATTGGCCATTTTGTTGCAAAAGTTTGATGTGGAGTTGAAAGGATCTCCCGAGTCTGTGGAGTTAGTGACAGGTGCAACAATTCACACAAAAAAAGGATTATGGTGCAAGCTAAAGAAGAGGTCTCATGGCCATTAATATTTTCCCTTTACCAGGAATTGAGCTTCCACACTGCAGTATCAACTTACAGAAAGTATATAACATATTCTTTCAGGGATGGAAAAAGAAATGTAAATTTGTGGATATGCTCTACAACTATTGAGACAGAAATAAAAATCCATATATTTCGGTCACCTTACCTTCACAAGACTTAAACTATCAGCAGGAAATTTCAACTTGACCTGTTGTCATTTTTTAATATTTGTGGTTGCCAGAGATGGAAACCCGATCACTAAAATCAAGAGTCTAGCGACTTTCCACAAATTTCAAGTTGACCTGTTTTCCTACAACCCTCCACTTGTATTCATTTAACAATCTATGAGATGAGATTGAGTAGACATATTGGGAAAGCATGCAAAGAAGAGGAAATCAATGGCAGAGTGTTGTTGAAGTTAAGGAATATATGACTATCCAGGGAAAAAGGGACAGGAACAGGGCTAAACAAGTCTATAAAACATTATACGTTATCGAACATCATTAACAGTTTTTGTAAGCATGAAGCCTCAGGAAGAGGCTAGTAATTCCACCGTTTATAAGGTGAGAAGTTAAAATCTAAAGGCAGCACGCTAACCTGGGTTTTCCATTTGTGCGACAACCTTAAGAATCTCATTCTACCTGAACGAAGGAGGTTAAGGAAAAGGTCCAGCCTGCTCCAAATGGCCTCAAGTCATTTTGTCATTGCTGTTAAAAGAAATGCATAAAAATGAAAGTCGTGCTTTATTTTTTCCAATCCTTTTTGGCTGGGGCATATCAGAGTTAGCAAAGACAAAAGTTGCCCGGATTTCAGCTCACAATGTACCACAGAAAACTGTAGATGACTTATATTTTGCTTTGGATATCGATGAAATTAGCTGATGTGAATAACAGAGCAATAAACTGTTTCTTGGATTCACTTTTCCTATTACTATATACAGCCCTGACTCTATTGTTAACTGTCTCAAGATCCAGTTCCAGGAACCATAATGGTGTCTCTTCATCATGGATGTCTTGAAACACCACCATGCAATTGTGTTGATCTCATTTGGGGCTCATCCTGCAATAGGGAAATACAAAAATGTATAAAGAAATGCCAGCTCAAAAATATTATCTGACTAATCTTTTCCAAACTACCTGCAAAGCATTACTGAAACTTGCTGAAGGCCGATAATCCAATTGTCCCTACATGAGAAAGCACAATAATGAAAATTTTAGCATCATAATCATTTTCATATAACCAAATTTATCAACAAAAAAAAAAATGGCATTACAAAATTTCATACCAGTCCATGCATGCTTTGTTGAGTGCCAAAAAACTGTCATGGTTGGGTGCTCTAGAGTTCAACTGTCCCTACATGCACAAAATGCAACCCAAACTATAACAGAACTATAACTACTTATAAGAAGCCTTGATGACTAACAGTTCAGGCTAGGTGCATCATTTTGGGTCAATCAGGTTATCATTGCCTGTTTTAGCCAATTTGGGTCATGCTGGATCAGGTTTTGAACAGCTGAGCTAGGTTATCTGGGTTCAGATTAGACCAAGTTCATGGTGTTAACTTCTCAAATAAATTGAGGTATATGATTTCGTTCGGGTTGGAAGCTTGTTTGGTTGTGTCAGCTTTTCTTCATTCCATATCTCCGTAAAATTTTCATGCTTCTCACAGTCCTAAACTCCAAATGTTATGGTTCCTTGATCTTCATTTTCCCTTTTGGGATGGAAGCCGACTACACCCAAGACCTCAACCTGGAACTTTTTGAATATTGCATGTGAATAAACAATTGACATCTGTTTTTCCCATGGTGATGCAGATTTTAGTGCCAACTGTTTCTGCCATGTACCAAAATCAGCTATAGCTTCCTCTTCATACCTATTTTGCAGAATTGCCCCATATTGTTTCACAAACTCTTTCAAAGTAATTTTCTTATGGATGTATTTATGAAAGAAGGAGTTCATTCTTTCAAAACGCTGACTTGGAGACATTCCGGCGAGAAACACATTGTCCATGAAAGTAGGTACCCATCTTTGCGGTCTTCATACAATGACTGAACCCACTCATCATCTTGGAGTTCAAATCGAGTTATCATTTTCCACCATCGCATACCAAAGTCTTCATCAGTCCAAGATTTGAAAATGCACTTAATGAATTTAGGCAAAAAGTTCTTATGCGGTCCAATTACATGTGCTAGAGATTTGGGGATCTTTTCTAAAATAGGCCAAAGAGCAAAGCAATGGCATGCAGTTGGGAAGACCTCTTCAACTGCGGCCTTTAATTCTTTGTCTTGGTCAGTAATTATAATTTTGGGAGCTTGTCCACCCATTGATCTAAGCCATGTCTTCTTCAGCCAAACAAATATGGGCTTAGTTTCATCAGCAAGCAATGCACATCCGAGTAACATAGACTGAAAGTGATGGCTAACCCCAACAAATGGTACAAATGGTAATTTCTCATTGAATTTCACATAGGTGGTATCAAAAGAAACAACATCATTGAAACTCGCATGGTCATTCCTACTTTTAACATCAACTCAGAACAAATGTCTCAACTTGCTCCTCATTTAAATCTATTGCATAGAAGCAGTCAGGATTCTGCTTCTTGATACGCTTAAAATACTCGACCATAATTTGAGGATCTCCCTTATCCACGACCAAGTGCCTACCCTTATCAAACTGATTTTTTATGTCATTCTGAAGGAAGCTTACATTTTGACATCCACCGGACTATCTAGACATCTCAACATAGTGACATACATCTTTCTATTCGGTTCACTAACAGCATTCAGAATGTCAATATTATTCTTTTCAGCCAATTTTACATTCCTGTAGATTCGAAAATGGTAAGCAAGGGTTGGCAAAAGCTCATGATTGTGCTCCTTGATGAATTCATGAATAATCCACTTGCCATCCGGCCTTCTTTTCACTTGCATGCTGGATATGCAGTCTGTCTTTTTCACACTTGATCTTCTACTGCTACCAACATCTGATTCTGGTGTGATTCCATATCTGGAACATGCAAATTTAGCATCAATAAATTCCTTCGATTTTTTTGAATGCCTAGTGTTTTTAATGCAGGTAGTAAATCCAATAGACTTGGCGTATTCCTGATAAAAGGCATATGCTGCCTCGTGTGCCATTACGTAGCTCAAACTCTGTATCCTCTTCAAATCCCATAACAGACCTTTTAAAGGAATCAACTATCCTACCATCTCTACTATGTGCCGCTTCAACCAAAATATCAACCATATTTTCATTCACTCCATCGTTACAAGGCAAAGCGTCTCTACAATCCACCATATTACTAATTGCATTTTGGTTTTTCCCAATCTTTAACATGACCACCAATTGGTAGCTTCCTCTCTATTTCCATGAGCTTGAAAAATCCACTTTTCCAACAGATAACTCTCAGTGGCACCTGGTAAACACCACAAAAGAGGACATCTTTTACAAACCTACTGTCAGTAACAATGGGAAACCATTTGATCATAGCACAGTAAACTAACCCGAATTATAACCCTATCACGACCTATTTAGGTTAATTTGGTTCGATTAGCATGCTTAAACCTCATCAGTACCTGGCAAAAGGGAAAAAAAAATTAAAAATTCATCAAATACAAAGTTCTTTCTAATGAAAACAACATTCAAAAACACGAAATGCTGATGAATTGAATAGCCATATTTCAAAAGAATATTTTTAAACTAAAATTAATTAAAAAATATTTTAGTTTGTATTAAATTAAATTAAATTTATATTTATTAAATATCTATGATATATAATTGCAGTTTTGTGTCAATTCATAAAAAAAAAAAAAAGTATACTAATAATAATAGAATATAGCATTAACCAGCAAAGGTTATACCAAAAGAAAAATATTAACTATTTAAAGTTATATTAAGGGAAAAATTACAACTAATATAATATATATTTTAAAATATTGTTGAGAAAAATGCATTAAATACTATTCAATGTGTTTAAAAATATTAAACTTAATTCTCAAAAATATATATTAAAATAATTAAGTTGTTATTTTAAAAAATAAAAATCATTTTAATATATATTTTCATTAAATTTATTTTTATGAATAGTTAAACTAATATAATCAAATTATCAAACACATTCTCTCATGTTCTTATTGAATTGATGAATAATTTTTAAAAATTTATAAATTTAAAGGACTTAAGCACCGACTTAAGCAGATAAAACTTGAGAGGATGAATGAAGATTAAAAATTAAAAAATATATATTTGCAAGAAAATGAAAACCAAGTGTAGAAAAATAATATTTATAAGTATTTATTAATTGATTACTGAAATCTTTAAATAAATGGTGCGTAGGCGCGGGGATCACACCCGCAACAACTGAAGGGGGTGGGTAGGTAAGAAGCAAAGTTGAAATGGAAGCTCATGCCATGTCGAGAATTACAGCTATTAGCTACCATTACCAACTACCCTTTAATCCTTGGCTTCTCTAATCTTTGTCTATATAACTGTTGATATAAAACTTCCATTTCCACCTTCCTTGTTCACTTCTCTAAAGGTAAGTTTCAATCTTCTTTTGCTCTTTTCTCCTTTTATTTCAAGTTTATGTAAATTAATGAACATTTCAATAAGCAACTTAATTTCAGACCTCAACCTCCTTCTCTTGCTGTATTTCTTAGGATTTGTGGGTTTCAAGTTGAATAATCTGTTCCAACGATTCAAATGGCAAAAGAAGTTGTTAACCCCGATGAACCTGTAATCTACCCTTTTAATGATTCAATTTTACCGGTATTTCATGGGTTTTTTTTCTTTTCTTTTCTTTTGGTCTGTGGATTAATGGTTTTGTTACTTATTAAGGTTGTTGTTGGGGAAGAATTAGACCATGTGCGACTGATCACTTTGAACAGGCCTCGACATTTGAATGTCATCTCATCCAAAGTGGTATGTAAATGTGCTGTTCAACCATCAAAATCAAATTAAAAGGAAAAAAAAACAAACTATTGGCTTGTTGTATGAATTCAATCTGCATTGTCTTTGAGCTTTTATTTAAGTTGGCGAAGTCAAATCTTCTGAAATTATTGTTTCTTTTACTGCAATAGGTTTCCCTGCTAGCTGAATACTTAGAAAAATGGGAACAAGATGAGCAAGCAGCGCTTATTCTAATCAAGGTCATTTCTGATGCTTCCTATTTCTGGATTTCTCATTCAATATGTCTCTTGCTTGCTATGAGTCATTAAAACTTAGCGTTTTTCATTTTATGCAGGGATCTGGGCGTGCCTTTTCTGCTGGTGGGGATTTAAAAATGTTCTATGAGGGAAGGACATCAAGTAAATACTCTATCCTGATATTGAACTTTTGCATATATTCTATTCTGTTTTAAATTCTATTACTTCCACCGCAACACCAATATTTATGACTGTGCTCAGATGCGTGCAAATCAATATGAACTTTAACTTGTAACTTGTAATGAATCATTCTTCTGGCAGAGGATTCTTGCCTTGAGGTGGTCTATCGAATGTATTGGCTTTGCTATCACATTCATACCTATAAAAAAACCCAGGTTCATTTTTTTCCACACTGTATTGTCATACCATTGCACAAGGAATTCACTGAATGTGGGATCTGCATCACTGAGGAATGTACCAATCAACTGTTTATATGATTGACAGGTTGCTCTTGTTCAAGGAATTTCAA
Organism: Durio zibethinus; assembly: GCF_047325235.1. Lineage (NCBI taxonomy): Eukaryota > Viridiplantae > Streptophyta > Magnoliopsida > Malvales > Malvaceae > Durio > Durio zibethinus. The sequence continues at coordinate 12,333,429 of NC_143182.1, forward strand.
TGGGAGGTGGTGCATCGTTGATGGTCCCAATGAAGTTCTCTGTTGTAACGGAAAAAACTGTGCGTATCTAGTCGTCACCTTGATATTTCCATACATAAATCAATGCTTTCAACTTTACTTTTCTTTTCTTTTTTTTCTTTTATTCTTCAAGGGCAGGGGTTTATAAGAGTCTTGATATATGTTACTGCATTGACATTGTAAATCTCCTTTCCGGTGTGCTTTTTGAATATTTGTACTTAGGTCTTTGCAACACCAGAAGCAAGTATTGGTTTTCATGTGGACTGTGGTTTCTCATACATGCTTTCCCATCTCCCTGGGCATTTGGGTAAGCACAACTTGGCATAAAGATACTGACATCTATAAATGAGAAAATTTAATGTGTCTGAACTTTGGTGTTTCTTCTTCTTCCAAAAAGGAGAAGTATCTGACATTTTTTGGAATCACCTTTCCTGATTTCCTCAGGGAGGAATTTGATTATTTTATTTATGAAAAATGAAGTTTGTTTTTGTTTCTTTTGGAATCCAATTAAGACTATTTGGTCATTCGTGCAGGGGAATATTTAGCTTTAACAGGTGCTAGGCTAAATGGCAAGGAATTGGTTGCAGCTGGACTAGCAACCCATTTTGTCCCCTTTGAGGTGAGTGTAAATTGTATTTGGTTATAATGCTTTCTTTCCTGTAAACGTGTTTTGGAGTAAGTGTATAAGACATTTTGTGCACATGGTAATTAAAATGCATATGGTTATCGGTTTGTACCAATAAAAAATGGAAGGTTCCTCGTGTTATACTTGGTATGAACACATTTTTTTCTCATTACGTCCCTGTCTATTTAGCTGAGGTATGATGTATAATATAAAACATATTTTTATTAAGCTATGTATATATAGTGATACGTTAATCAATGGATTATCATAATTGTGAACTGGAATGGAGTGTTTTTCTATAAACAAGTTTCCTTCTGTGTATTTGGCTAGAAGTTGATTGCTTCTTACTGCTTTGGCGATTCAAGGAGGAAGGTATAAGGAAAAATATGCAATTCACAATGCAAAAATCTATTCTTGTTCAGATTGTTTTCAAGGGAATATATAATGGACTTATTTTGTGTACCACTATGGTTATGTAATAGCTATGAGATTGATTGTGCATGGAAGCAATTAGGTATGAAGTTCTTCATCTCCTGTCAAATTCACAACCCAATCAAATCTGAACTCAAGCCTGTTTCAAGAAATTTGATTTCTCAATTTAATCTACTCCCACGGATCACATGACATCTGTTCTCATCATATTTTGATCCATTTTCTTTTGGTCCTTCTGCTGGCGCTGGCTATGATGATTGACCTAACATTTCTCTTTATATCCTATTATTAGCATTCACTTTTGGAACAAGTTTTGTGAAGAAGTAATAGCTTAGGACGATTGAATGTTTGGGGTTCACTTCAAACAAAACATAAGCTCCATTTTCTTTTAATTGCAAGAAGTATCATACATTTTTCAGTTTGTAGGGCAGAGTGCCTCGGGTCGGAGGCTGCTTCCCAACTTTGTTCTGATGAAAAATTAAACACTATATGAAATCAGTTAACTATGCTGAAATTGGTAAAGTTTTGACTATTGAGGACATATGAAAGGAACAATAATCTACTAACAAATTCGTTATTGAACTTTCTTGATGAACTTCATTTTCACTCTCTATTATATGCCTCATTAATTTCAGTACCACAAAGATTTGACTTAAATTTGAGTTTTTCATCTTTTAGCATAGTTTATCTATGGACTGAAATTAATGAGGTGCTGTAAGTGCAATGAAGCAATTTGATGCTTTTGTATCATCAATTTGTTTATATATTCTTTCTTACATTTGAGTAATGTTGAACAATAACATATTAATTTCTATTGTAATCAGAGACTGCCTGAGCTAGAGAAGCGTCTGATTAGCTTGAACTCTGGTGATGAGAATGCAGTCAAAGCTACAATTGAGGAATTTTCTTTGCACGTGCAGCTCGATGAAGACAGTGTTTTAAACAAGTAAGGATATGTGTGTCTGCTAGAATATGAATTAGGATAGGACCAGTGACTTCAGCATTTGTGAAACCTGATAGTTTTTATTACTTTCAGGAAGCCGATAATTGATGAGTGTTTCTCAAAGGATTCTGTTGCAGACATTATAAAATCATTTGTAAGTTCTTTGTCTTTCTTCCTTTAATCTTTCACATAGAAAATATATATTACAGTTTCAATTGGCAAAATTCCTCATAATATTCTGTAGCCCCTTGTATTTAATTCACATAATTCTCTTGGTTTGAATGTACTCTAACAGGAAGTGGAAGCTAGTAAAGAGGGAAATAGGTGGATTGGTCCTGTACTGAAAGGGTTGAAAAGATCATCGCCAATAGGATTGAAAATAACGTTGAGATCGGTAAAAGTTTTTTGCTTTATTGCACCATTCATTCATATGTTCCACCGTTTGCAGAAATTGGCATATATTTATAAGCATTGGTAGAGATTTAAATTAAACTTTTGTAGAGGATTGAGGCTTGTGCTTCTAGTGCCAGCAACTCAAGTTAAATTCATTCTATGCTACATGTCTGAATTATGTTCATCACTTTTTCTACTAACAATATGTTGTCTAATCTTGACTTTTTTGCATAAAAGCATATATCTTTTATGTTAAAATTGATGCATTGTCTTAATCTTGAACATGAGATCAGTGATTTCATCAAAATCTTTCTGATGTCTATACACAAGAGTGTATGTGCTGTCTTTCCAAGTGGTAAAACTACTAGGTACTGCTTCAAGAATTTTTAAAGCCTGGTGTTTTAGCTTTACAAGGTAACATTTAATCTGTATGTTGCAATATTTGTGCTAGAAAGAAGGTAAAGCACTCAACTCGTCTATTAAATCTATAGGTGCTGCAAGAGTAGTCCATTTCGTAGGATAACTTTTCTGTGTTATTTTCCTTTTTTATTAAACTTTCTTTGGTTTTTCCCTTATGCATTGAATAGCAAGTAGCAACTCACTTGATAAGACACGGTGCTGAACCTTTACCTCTTGCTTTGTATAACTATGGAATTGGTATCAACTTAACAAAAAACAACTAGATGATTGGTTTTGTCCCAAATGGTAGTTAATTACTGGGTTTTATGCATGTCTCATTAGTTATTGGGTTCATATTTCCAGATTCATGAAGGAAGAAAGCAAACACTGCCTGAATGTCTGAAGAAAGAATTTCGACTAACCATGAATATTTTGAGGACCACAATATCTGAAGATGTATACGAGGTAATTGTTTTGAGTTTAACCACTTATGAAAACTTTTAATGGAAGAACCCTAATTTTAAGGAAAATGAGTTCCTTCTAACTTCCTGAATGGGTTTTCTTCTGTTTTTTTGAAAAAGGGTATTAGAGCTCTCACCATTGACAAGGATAATGCTCCTAAGGTACTTCTTTTTACCGCATCTTTATGTGTATCTTTGCATGTGTTTGTCTATCCATGTCAGCCTGGATGCTTGGTGAAATAACTTGTGAGATTTTTTGGTTGCTTGCTAAAATTTGAAGTTGGGAAGAATTTGTAAATCAATTATTATCACTGGATGAATTTTTCAAACCTCTAAAGTAGGTAAATTTTTCGGGAAGTGGTTTGCATTTAGCATGTCATTTTTATCACTTCTCCCATGTCAAACTACTGCAGTGGAATCCACCAGTTCTTGACCAAGTGGATGATAAAAAGGTAGACCAAGTATTTCAGCCATTTAAAGAGGATTTAGAGCTCAAAATTCCAGAACAGGAACAGTGCAGGTAGGTGTGACTTTGGGGCCTTGAGCACTCTTATGTCATATAATAGTATAAGGAGAGCTAAAATGGCTGATCTTTTATTTCTTTGTCTTTTGTTGAATTATCCAAACCAAATTATAGGTGGGATGGAAAATATGAGGACTCGCCATATGCAAACTGAAAGGATGACGGAGGATGTATGAAGCACAATAAAAATTTATGGTCAGGAGCTGCTTCTTTCCTGAAAATCCTCCATGCAAGAAATTATATCACTTTATAGTAGCTTGTATTATCCATCTACTGGTTGATTTTGTGTGTTTCACTAACGAATCTTTGAATAAAGGTAATTATTTACTAAAAATTCACACGCGTGTCAGTCTGTTAGATGATATGGTAAAATTTAGACTGTTCCATGTTTTTGTATAATGAATGAGTTGGGGTAAAGTTATATAGCTAGTTAGGTCATAACAAGATTGTTACAAAGGAAAGACCATGCAATGCTTGAAGTTTAATAATTCATTCTTGGCTTTTATCCATCAGAGTTCTCTATATGATAGGTTCCTTTGTACTTGATAATCAAGAGAATCACATTGCTGATATTGCCAATGTTCTGAAAAGTAAAAAGCAATTGGTGAGATGCGAAGAAGTTGTTGGTGTCCAAGAAGAATGGTCTCTATACATTAAGCTTATCTGGTACTATTTTTTTTTTTTTAATCATTTGGAGAAGTAGATTGAAACTCAATTGTTCTGAGTAACTAAATACAAGCAATTATTAAAAAAAAAAAAAAATCAAATGTTGGGGTACATTTATCTACTTTTAGAACTGGAACTGATTCTTTAAAGTAGCAATCGCAACTATTGAAAAACGGCCATTTTGTGGTGAATCTCTTGAAGAACTAATTTTGCTAATCCAATGTGTGATCAAAAGATGAATTAATATGAATTCGAGATTTAATTTAATTTGTTTTAAGAGATATATCTAATAAATTTGAAATTTAAATTTTAAAATTTATAAATTTTTAAAAATTTTATATTACAAATTTTTTGTAAAAAGAAATAAATTAATATTCAATAACATATGTTGAGCAAAGAATTTAAACCGAACGATTTATATATTTGTATTATATAAAATATTAAAATTTATATATTTATATTTTATTTTTAAAAAAAATTATATATCGTATTGATACAAAAATATAATAATTAATTTTTTTGATTAAATTATATAATTATTATTATAATTTTAAATTATTTTATTTTTATATTATATTTTAAATTATCAAATTTAATAAATTAGATAGTCAGATCTTGTTTTGTAAAAATGTATATAGGACAATTTTAGCAACAAAATTATCGTGTAATAACAATTTTACCGTGTAGTGAAAATTCCACTAGTCGTTGAAAGGGGGTTACTCAACGTGGGTTAGGTGGGTTAAGTGTGAACAGCTACCACCTTTTTTGTTTTTAAATATATATTTTGGAGGCCGTGACGAGAGTAGGGATGACATCGGATCGGGTTCGAGGTGGATTTTATTTGTATCGAATTCGATTCGATTTTATGCTTTATCAAATTCGACTCCGATTCGATCTGAATTTTTTAATACTCGAATCCGATCCGATCTGATAATCTGTAAATCGTATCCGATCCGATCTGAAATTAATAAAATATTATTTTTTAAAATATAAAATATTATTTTTTAAATATAAATATTTTAAAATATAATTATATATATATAAATAATTTATTAATTAATTAAAAAATAATTTTTTAATAATATCGGATCGAGTAAGATCGAATTTTATGTATACTTGAACCCGACCCAAAATCTAAAATTCAAAAAAAAATTTGATCCTATAGGATACGGATCGAAACCCGTTGGGGACGGGCTTCATTGCCGTCCCTAGGCGAGAGTGGTGGTATGTCCCCCACCCCCAGCTGTAGTGCACTGTCCTCGGCAATTCTTGCTCCTCTCTCGAAGTTGGCTCATCACGACTCTGAAAGTTACTTGTCGAGTCTACTTCAATTAAACCGTAGTATTTCTGGTGTTTTATCAAATGCGCCGAAACTGTTCCCACACAGAAGAATAATGCTTGTACTTTTGCTTCTCATAAACCCAGCCAAAGCATATTGTATAAGTAGCAATGTAAAGGAAACTTCTTTTTGGACCTCAATAATTGCTTATACATACAATTTTTTTATTATTAAAATACTTCTAAATAAAATTATTTAATTAACTTTTATTAAATTACGCTTCAACCCTTCTATACACCCATTTTTTTCTCTTTTTTATTCTTCTTCTTTTCTTCATCTTCGTCACAAACTCCAAACCATTAAAATTACTGTTATTATCTTATTTATTGGGAAAATGCATATTCAGAACATAAAAAAAAAAAAGAAAATTTTGCACTTCTACAGGCTTTCGGATTTATATTTTCAAGAATTTTTAAAAGTTTTTAGATGTATATTTTGAAAAGTTCTAAAAATTTTCAGAATGTAAATTTGAAAGCTTGCAAAGTCATATGAAAATGCATTTCATAAATTATATTTTTACATAAAAAAATTAATATAGTTTACGATATTCAATTCCGTTCAATTACAAAAAAATTAAAAATTTCTCTATGTTTGAAATAATTATTTAAAATCGCTAATTTCTTTTGAAAATTGAGATTATTAGTGTTGGTTCAATTAAGAATCGAATGAAAAAAGAAAATTAATTTAAAGTTTGGGAATAAAAGAATAAAGATAAAAAATGAATTATAAATTTAGTGATGAGAAGTGTAAAAAAATAAAAATAATTTTGTTGAATATGAATTTAGGACATAAAAAGCAAATTTTGGAGTGCAAATAAAAGCCCTCAATGTATATTATAAGGGGTTGGGGTGACAATTTTAGCCCTTGACCTCCCATAGTCCCATGCAAGCTTCAAAATTTAGCAGTCCATGGACCATGGATGCCCAATTTGGACATATTCTCCATGGCAAAGCTGATTCTCTCCCTTCCCCTTTTCTTGCCTAATGTCCCCACTTCCACTATAGTTGGTTGATGTGGTCCTAAAGTGTTCCCATTCAAGTGATAGTGTCAGCTTTTAGGATTAAAAAAAAAAAAGAAATAGTATAATTACATACAATTTATTCAATATTTACATAATAAAAAGGGTAGATTAAAAAAAGTAAGTGTATGTTTTTTTTTTTTTGTTAAATGGAGGAGTTCAAAATTCTCATTTTCTTTTAATCCCTGTATATTTTATCATTACTTAAATCAGGCAAAAAATGATTTTTCAACTAAATTATTAAAAAAAATAAATTATTTATTTTTTTAGTAAAAAAAATCTATAATAGATAAGTTATTTAGTTCTTTAAGTCAAGATAATATCTGTTATACTTGATAATCTAAAACAGTTGACTGTTAATCATACATTTAAGATGATTCCAACAAATGATTACTGACAAAACTCGAATTTAATATTTTTTTATTAAAAATAATAAACTTTAATAAATTAAATCAATTACTTATTGATAAATAAATAAATTATATTTACTTTATTAAGAACCCTTCACTGCCATATAGAATTCTCAATTTATAATTTTTAAAATAAAATAAAAATATTCACAATAAATTTTTGAGAGATTCAGGTGTCATGTTTATCAAATAAAAATAATCTATTTAAAATTTATGTATTAGTTGATCGATTATTTATATTTGAAATTAATTTATAATTAAAATTATTAATTCAAAAATCACAAATTATTTTTTAATAATATATGTTTTTTATTGTCAATTTGTTTCCTAAAATTTAGGTATTATAACGGTAAATAAATTTAATTAAATTGGTTTTAGGTTAGGTTGCCAATTTTAAATGCCACCGCACTAGCAAAGCACGAGCGCAAGTGCGGGCTTTGTAGCAGCCTCGGCCTCAGCCAACGCTTTTGGTTGGTCAGTCTTTGAGAGAACCAACAACCGAGGTATTGGTGGGATCCACCCATACTACACCCAAAATTAAACTACACTAAATTTTTTTTTTATTCTTTTTCCCAACATTTAACAAAAAGAAAATAAAAGTACTCTACCTAATGCACACATGCTTGCTTACTTTTGTTAGAGAATAATGTACATATTTTATCTTAAACAAAAAATAAAAGAAAAGTTCGTTTCTTTCTATTTAATCAAAATAAATTTAAATAATTTATGTATATATATTATATTTATTTTATATTAAATTATATAAAATATGAAAATTATTATATTATAAATTATTTATAATTTTTATGTTATGTTAAAATTATTAAATTAAAATTTTTTTATTGATTTGAAGAAGAAAAGGAAAATATTTCAATTTAGTTATTAGTTGGAAGATATTATTGCAAATAAAATAATACAGCACTGGCTCTATTACTCTCCGTCAACGATTTTCTCTTTTGTCCATTTCAGGTTTTTGTTCTTCTTTGTCAACAGTTTTTCGCATCCTCTTCTTTTCATCTCTCTCACCCTTTCCTTAAAGTATGGGCTCTGTTCTTTTTTTTTCTTCCTCAACTTTATTGCTTTCATTTTCTATTCATATACTAGCTCTGACTTCCTACGACTAACCGTTTACTATCATTCTCTCATTTTTTTCTTGTTTTCCCACTTTTTTTTTTGGGGGTTTTTAAAGAGGGAAACTCACTCTCTTTCTCTTTTTGTCTCTCTCAAAACTGTATTTTTTTTGCCTTTTTTATGAGAGTCTCTCTCTAGGGTCTTCTTTTTTTTGTAGTTAGGGTTTGGGTTTTCAGGGTAGGGTGGGTTGTGAATTTTTGGGGGGCAGTTATGGTGAGGAAACATGGATGGCAACTACCTGCTCACACCTTTCAGGTGATGGACCTTTTTATTTCTTATGCACCAAAGATGTTTCAAATTTTCTTTTTTATCCATATTTTCTATCTGGGTTTTGTTTCTTAGGTTTTTATTGCTTAATTTTATGAGAATTGCTTCCAATTTAATTTTTTTCCTCCAATTTAGTGGCAACATGTACTGCTGAAAATATTTATTTATTATGTTTTAGTTTGTTGAAATAGCACTGCCTTTCTTCTACTCGCTGGGTTAGCATGGCTCATTGCATGTTTTCTGGTGTATTTCTGTCTTAGCTCGGAGTAGTTTTTAATTAATGGATTGATATTGCGGGGGTTCGATTTTTATGAATTAATTCTGGGTTCTTGTAATTCAGTAGGGTAGCTTTGGATTTTAGAAATGTTCTATTTGATAATTGTATGGATGGGGAAAAGATAAAAACTACTCTCATTGTATATTTATATGGAAACATGCTGGGTTCCACAGTTCTGGCTTGTTCTTTAGAATTGCTTGTGGTCTTGAACTAGAGAATCGTACTTAAGAAAAGGGGGAAGAGAAAAGGTTGGTGCTAGCCAGAGAGCAGTATTACCTGTATTTTCAGTACGATTGTCAAGGTGTGTGCTATATGAATGGTTGATCTGTCTGGGGGTGTTTAGAAGGCTTCATTGTTTGCTCACAGTGGCTTATTAAGAATATTATCTTTAAGTGGATTGTGGATAGACTAAAATGAGGTTGGACTCACAAATGGTTCCCAACCTAGTCTCGCTTCTGGCCGCAGCTTTCAACCTGAAAAGAGCCCACCTCTATATGTTACCTTGACGAAAGGGGCCATTTCTGATTTAGGCATACTTCAATTTAATGTGTTAGGAAACTTGAGGAGTGGACCCTCTATCCAACACCTGGAGCATGATTGTTGGGGTATCCCCATTTTGAAGAGTTGGATCTGTCTTGAAGTTCTTTAGTAGTTTTCTTGAAGTTCTTTAGTAGTTTTCCCTGCCGTCCTACGGTGGCTTATTGTGAATATTACCTCTAAGCCTAATCAGGAAGGATGAAAATGAGGTTCAATCCATGTCTTATTCTCAAACTAGTCCCACTTTTTGCCAGTTTCTTTCAACTTGTACCACATTTTCCTCCAAGACACTTTCTGATTCTCTGATTTTGGCACACATCAATAGTTTTACCCAACCACCCTGATGGCAGGGGAAGAAGAAGACAAACCAAGGCACATGTTAGGTAAACCAAGGGTCAGCATTCAAGAGGTTCAGAGGTAGGCATGTTTCTCAGTTTTAAAATAGGTGACTGTTGGAGGGAGGCTTAATGAGTATATAATATCCTTTGAATGATGTCAACTCTTTGTCTGATCCTAATCAGTGGGTCTGACCAGTACTATTCTTGATGACTAACATGCTTCTAGGTTGAATTCATTCATTTGGGTTTTCAACTTTGTTATCTGATTTATTCGCTAGTTGAGGGATCAAGCCTAAATTTCCAAGAGAGGTCAGTCTCTTCTTAAGAGGAACCTCACTTGAGAACAGTAATAGACTAAATCTGATATCAGGAAAGGCCAAGAAGGCATTGGTTTGAGAAGATATCCATACTCTAACTTTCATTAAGCATTCAAATATTTAGAGTGTTGTATTTTGAAATTATCTAGTGAAACTTTTTAGGATAAAGGTGTTAAATAGGTTCTGCTTTATAATGAATTGTAATTTTAAATATCATTCCAACTAAAACTTAGGCTAGTGATCTCCTCCCTCAAACCTCTCCCCCCTCCCCCCCTCGTTGTTTCTTTTTTCCTCCCTTCTTTAAGGAGAATGAATCAAGTAACATTTCCACCTATAGAAGCTGGAAATGGTAAAACTATTTCATTTTCATGCAGCGCTGTCAATTTCATTTCTGTGACATTCTGTGTTGCAGTAACATGTAAATGGTACCTATCAGTTAGGCATGTTAATTTTAAATTTTTACATTTCAGACAAGCTATCTGTTTGATGACTTATCCTTTATAAATTCAGTGATAACTCTTTTGGATTACTTATTATTATCTTTCCTTGAAGTTGATCTTAACTTCTTGTTTTGATAGGTTGTTGCAATTACTGTGTTCTGCTTATTAGTGGTTGCATTTTATGCTTTCTTTGCTCCTTTCCTTGGAGGGCGCATCTGGGAATATGCTCTGGTTGCAACTTACTCACTGGTGGTATGTGAATTGATTTGTTTTCATTATGTTAGGACTACAAAAAAAATCCTTTATTCCTTACATTTTTGCATGAAAAATTTAAATGGATTACAAATTCAGAAATTTTTAGGGGCCTGCTACTATGTCTCAATGGAGTATGAATCATGCCAATATTTTTGATCCATGTTAAGATATAAGTTACTGCAATGAAGACTATATGGTGCTTGGCCTGCCTGCAAATAATTTTTGGTGCAAAAAAAAAGTGATTTCATTTTTCATTCTGCATAAAGCAGTTTACAAACATAACCATTGAATCTTATGTCACTACCATTATTCTTGTGATGGTAATGCAGGTATTCCTTGTTTTTATTCTTTATGTTCGGTCTACTGCAATTAACCCTGCTGATCCTGGCATCATGTCAAAATTTAATGGTGGAACAAACAATTTTGATAGAAAGCATGGGTTATCAGTGAAGGATTTACCCAGAAAATTTGATGAATTTGGCAGTGGGTTGCATTCATCCCCTTCAACTGTTTCCAGAAGTTCCATAGGAGCAGCAAACTCAAGTAAGAAAGGTTCAGTGGGAGATACTGGAACAGTAGTTGCTCCAGCACAGTCCGGAACCAGGAAATCTTGTTGCATTGGAGGAATCTTTTGTGCCATATTTGTTCATGAAGATTGTCGCAAGCAAGAAGGGGCTGCTGAGCAAGGCAGTGAAGATGCTTTGTTCTGCACATTATGCAATGCTGAGGTATTTTGGAACCAATTTTGACATTCTTTTCTATTATATTAGACCAGCTTTTTAATTTTCTTCATTTCTAGTAATTTTTCTCTCCTTGGTGTCCTTAACATTCTTTCCCCCCAATAAATTTGGAAACTTGCTTTTATCTTGTTCTTAATGCAATTATGGGGTAGGGGAAATTGTAAATTTAATAAAGCTTCAAAGCTGAAACAGGTGATAGTAATTGTTGCGTCCTTTTAATGGCACAATGGATGTGTGCTAAACTAGGAAGCATGGACACGGCATTCATCCTCCCGTACCGGGGTCATACCTGTTTGACATGGACATGCTGCCAACATGTTGGAATATACACAGCAAAAAAATAAAAAGCAAGTTGGGCACGGTTCCGACACGGTTGGGCATGAGTTAGGCGGGGAATATGGTGAAAAAATGAGATGAAGGCCACAGTTCTTTTTTAGATCTAGGCTTTTCTAATGGTTTTTTTTTTTTTTTTTTGTGGAAAATCTAGATTGATAGAAAGAAAGAAGAGGCTGAGAGGAGTTTTCTGGTTTTGGAGGAATTTTGACATCGGTGATGGTGGCCGAGGATGGCGGTCGGCGACTAGAAACTAGGTAAAGGGCAATGGTATGAGACTGTGTTTAGAGAGGGAAGGAAATTTTTTAGAGATAGAGAAACTGTAGGGAGAGAAAGTGAGAGGAAAATGAAGGAAAAAAAAAACTTCCATGCCATGTCAGCAATCTGTGTGCTTTAATATTATTCGGTGTGTGAGTCCTAAGCTTTTTCTTTCCAGATACACCTCTCTCTTTTGTTTGTTTTGTGCTTTCTCCTTTCCCAGGTTAGGCATTGGGTTAAATAACAAAATTCCTGTCCCCATCCCTATAAATAATTGAGATTTAATGGGCAGTTTCCCACCCAATCTAAGCCCAATCCATTTGCTTAAATGATTGCACTGCCTGCTTATACTATAAAAAATATTGTTATTTGTTTAAGCCCAAATGTTAGAATCTTTTGATTATGACTAAATTAATGACAAGAAATAGAATAAAAATTTTCTATTAATATTTTTTCTATTTCATAGTTTATCTAAAATATTCAATGGGCTGTTTATTATATATTTTGTGCAATGACAAGAGAATTTTGTGAAAATTTAATTAGAAATTAATAAAAAGTATTAATATTTACATTTATATCAAATATTTTTTAAAAAAATATTTAAAAATATTTTTTATTGTTGTGTCCTGCTGTACTTGTGCCCCTATTTTTTAAAAATTGTCATGTCACCGTTGTCCATGGCATGATGTACCTTATTGCGTGTTTATATCCGTGCTTCCTAAGTGCTAAGATATCTATTACTTCGATATCCGATAAAGCCTACAAAAATTCAAGGGAAATAAAGAAAAAAATAAAAATTTATTTTGGGTGTCAAGTTTGTGAAAGTCACATTCTCAAAATAACTTGAGAAGTCTATGGTTCACCTTACTAGGCTCTTGATCATCTTTTATTAGGTTCATCTCCCTTTCACTAGTTTCAAATATTTCTTTAATCACTATTCACATATGTAGTTCACACAATTTATGGTTGGCTCCTACACATGTGAATGGTGATGATGGATGTATCAGAAAGTTATTTACAAAAAAGTTATTTAGGGGATCTCAATCCCTTTCTCTTACAAGATAAAACTATGAAATCTTAATAGCATTTATATCTTTAATTCTAGATGTGCATGTTAACTGAAATTAAAATGAAACAGGACTTAAAGAAATTTATTTATAAATTCTAATAGTTTCTCCTACATCAAATTTTCTCAGCTTGGTAATATTCTTAGTCAGAATTAATCCGAGATCAAATAAGGGGAAAAGTAAACTACTTTTTCATTAGCATGTTAGTGGTTAGTTTTCTCATACTTATTTAAAATATCCTTCCCCATCACTTCGTGCTGCCTCAGTTGCATTCGCGATAGATGATGTGTATTTGTCCTGCCAGCAGCGCCATTAGTCCACTACTCTACTATATTTATTCACTACTCCCAGGATTTCCATATGACATGCTTAGCACGAATCTTATCAACCACTACAAATCCGTGTAACTACAGGCTATTACTTGTGTTCTTTTTTAATGCTACTGCCTGATGAATTATAAGGCAACAGTGACGAGTAAAGCAGATTGCAGAAAATTTAACACCCTAAACCAAATTTATATATACCAACAATTAAAATGAATACAATATATGGGAATAATATTGGGTTTTTTAGAGACTCAGTTTTTGTTCTTTTACATTGATTAGAATCTCTGGTTGGCTGTTTAACTAATATGTAATCCTTTTAGGCTGGATAAACATTTTTTTATATGATCTAGTCTTAAAGGGAGCACTTGAATAGTATATCCAAAATTTTTGCTGATATGAAAGGTTGGTAATTGTGTAGGACACAAAAATGTTTAGTAAACATTGTGCAGGTGTTGGCAATTTTGTTCTTTCTCACTTATGAATGATTTCAATGGTGCAGGTGCGCAAGTTTAGTAAACATTGTAGAAGTTGTGATAAATGTGTAGATGGTTTTGATCATCACTGCCGGGTAAATATTTTCATGTTGCTTCTAGTGTTCTTTACAGTCATTTGTGCAAGAATATCTTTCAACTTGTTTGGTATTGGCATAATCTGTTTATTTGTTTGTGGAAATTAATCTCCATATCATATGTGGCTGCAGTGGCTAAACAATTGTGTAGGACACAAAAATTATGTCACATTCATCTCTCTCATGGCCATCAGTGTTGTTTGGGTATGTTTTTTGGTCTATTGTTTGTTATTTAAAAATCATACTTCCCAAATTCTGATGATGCTTCTCGCCCTCTCTCCCCATGGTTCAGCTAGTTATGGAAGCTGGTGTTGGTATTGCTGTCCTAGTTCGTTGCTTTGTTAACAAGAAGGACATGGAGACTGAGATTATTGATAGGCTTGGAAATGGTTTTTCTCGTGCTCCATTTGCAACAGTTGTGGTACATCCCTGACCAAATGCTGTGAAGCTGATGTGTAACTTTGTGATTATATATTATCATAAGTACTTAAGTTGGATCCAAAAATTTTGTAGGCTGTATGTACTGCAGTTTCTATCCTTGCTTGTGTGCCTCTGGGTGAACTTGTCTTCTTCCACATGATACTTATCCGAAAGGTTAGTTGCCAATAAATTAAGCATTAGTTATTATGGTGCTCTAGTTGCTGATTACAAGATGACAAAATTTGAAGAGATTCAGATTTATAGTTAGGGTTGCAGTAGTTTTTAAATTTCCTACCTTTCAGTAACTGGATATAATGGAAAAGGTAAATAGAGTTGACTTATAGAGCAGGCACTAAGGCAATATCTATAGCAACCCTTTTGACTTTTATGTGGAATCAGGGTATTACAACCTATGAATATGTTGTGGCTATGAGAGCAATAAGTGAAGCACCTGCTGGAGCATCGGCGGATGAGGAACTGCAGAATGTGATGTATTCTCCAACTGGGTCAGCTACAACTGGCATGAGTGGTGGAAGTTCTCTTGGCCTGCAGTACAAGGGAGCATGGTGTACCCCTCCTAGAGTTTTTGTGGACTATCAGGTACTAATATTTAAAAGTCTTCTTTATTCATTTTGTTTGTATGGAACTGTGAGTTATCCAATCTAAGATTATGGAACATGCTTCAAAAACAGATCCTTTACTGAAATTTGAAATATTTTAGACTTTGAGTATTTATGAGTTGAAGGCTAGGTTATTTGGCCCTGCTGAGCAGTATATAAGAATGCATATGAAATTATAGAAAGAAAGAAATTTCAAATGAAGTCAGCTCTCATATGCTGAGGTGGCTACTCCCTTTAACATTAAACTTCTGTTAAGATCTTCCTAGAAGTAGAAAGAAAATCTCTTATCATGCCTGAGTTTCTTTTTCTATTCATTTAGGATTTTCTTTTAGGAAAAAGATTAAATTCTTCATGCTTCAATTATCAGCTTCTCTCCCCCTCTCTCTAGGTACTTGTTTCAAATTTTTACAGGAGTTTCTTATTATTTTCATGATAATGTTTTGAACCCCTTCTTGGGAGCATAATATGATGCACATGAGAATTTTGTGTCTTAGCTTCATATGGAATATAACGGCTGGCTTGAAGTGTCTTTATCAACATATCTATCACTTCTAAATGCTCTTGCCTACCTTGCATTACCTTAAGGTTTTATTTTTTGATGGTGTAAGTAGAGAGGGAACAAATGGGAGTAACAGGACCTCACTCTTTTTTCCTTTCATTTATTACTTCCCCTACTCCCCTAAGTACATTTTCATGAATGCTTTATCAAACACCCTTTTTTTTTTTTTTTTTTTTTTTTTTTTGTGATCATTAAATCGTTTGGGAGCCCCACCAAAAAATCATGGAGGATGATCAAACTTAGTTACCTTCCTTCCTCCCCTGCCTCTCCCATTTCCCTTAGTTCCCTTCAATGGCTAGGATAGCCTCGATTATTACACACCTATAATCCTTTTGATTTATTTTTCAACCGCTATAATCTTAATCTCCTTGCAGGTGTCAAGTGTTCACTTCCATATTTTAATCGCCAATAGTATTACATGTATTCAAAATTTTAACTAAGGTTCATTCCATTTTCTTGTCTTATGAATGGAATTGCATTGCCCCCAATAAGTATATCTATCAACTCAACCTTAAATTCTAATTATTCTTCCATACTACAAGGAAGGTTCATTAGCACTGAAGTTAGAAATAGTTTGTTTAAATTTGTTCATTTGTATGACAATTTCTTTCCATCACTTTTCACGACAATTAATTTGAACCTACCTTTGTGGAAGTAGATTAATCCTAAGTCTCTGGTTTGACTCCAGGACTTGGGTCAACTTTTGCATCTATGTTCTACAAATGATGTATATGATGACTTAAAACTTCTGTTGGGTATGAGTGCATCAGGATGAAGTTGTGCCTCATTTGGAGCCTGGAATGGTTCCATCTACTGTTGATCCAGATGCAGCTGGTTTTGCAGAAAGGGGAAACAAGGGACCCAAAAGAGCTGTTCGTATTAGTGCGTGGAAGCTTGCAAAGTTAGATTCTAGTGATGCCATGAGGGCAGCGGCCAGAGCAAGAGCATCTTCATCTGTTCTACGGCCTGTTGACAACCATCGTTTAGCTGATCCTGAACTTAGTTCCAGTGGCAACATGAGCGATAGAAGTAGTGTTAGCACTGATACAGGTGCAAATAAAGAGATAAAGAATGACCAGAGATTATCGCCTTTAGGAAACTCTTTTGCTCAAAGTCAAGGTAGCCGTGACGAGTATGAAACAGGAACTCAAAGTGTAAGTAGCTTCAGCAGTCCAAGCCACATTCATGAATCAGTAACACTTAGTCCACTACCTCAAACTCAAGGGGGTCATTTGAGTACAGCTACCTCAGTTCCTGGCATTCCTGATCGTACCTTTATGTCTAAGGGATCTTTTCCTGCTATCAACAATCCCATCAAACATGTCTCATCAGGATCTGATGAAAAGGTAATGCATAAGGGTGGCATTAGTGATCCATTGTTGCTTTCAGCTCCGGCTGCTTCCCTTCTTAGAGATGTCAAAAGAACGTCTGTTGTCTGGGATCAAGAAGCTGGTAGGTATGTATCAGTCCCTGTCTCTGCAACAGAAGCTCGGAACAGATCATCCATGCAAATAGGTTTGCCGAATTCAAGTGGAGAAACTAGCACACAAGGTAGAAGGGTGGTTTTTCCACCACAGGAGTCTTCTTTGGCTGCAAAGGCTCCAGTGCAACAGGCAGAGAAGCTATTGTATACAGGAGACTCTATTTTCTTTGGTGGCCCACTTTTGAGTGTTCCGGTTAGAGATGGTTTGAGAAATGATAAGGGTTTGGGTTCAAGGGAGGTTCAAGAAAGAGTGGCTCTGAACTTGCCTCGAGACTCTAGATTCAAAAGGGATTCGGTCTCAAACCAACTTCCTGTGTTTGTCCCTGGAGGTTTTGAAAACAACTCTGCATCTGTTTCTGGTTTAAAGTAGATATCAGTTTAACTCCTAACAAAGTTTCTCACAATTTTTCCTCAAATCATCAAGATCAATGATGAAAGATAATTATTTTGCATGGTTCAAGTGGTCTCTTCTCAAATGAATTATTTGATTCGACACTCCGGCTTGTGGTGAAATTTGTAAAGTGAAATGATGTCATGAGGTGAGTCTCTCTCCTCTCTCTCTTTGTTGAAACTGGCTAAAGGTGTTTCTAAATTCCAATTACTTGTTAGCTTTTTTCTTTTAACCAAGCTTTATTGGTGGTTTATGAATAATTTATCTGTCAAACTTTAGTTTACTCTGTTTATGTCGCCCTACTGGGATTTGTTAGTTTTAATGCTAAGTTGAGCACCTTGATTTAGGGTAGTACAAATTTTGATTGACTCTGAGTATGCTAATTACTGAAATGTAGTTGGTTCCAACCCTTCCTACTTCTACACAGCCCATTAGATGTATAGGATTATAATCCTTTGCTTTGAATAAAGTACTCTAAAGGAAAGGAAATTTTTAATTCCAAGGTTTAATTTGGTTCATGTAATTATCCGTAAGAGGTGGCATTTATAGAGTTTAAATCCTGGCACTTTGTAGTTTAAAAAAAAGAAACTTAAATAATAGGAGGATTTAGGCTTTTCTGATTTCCATATGCAGTTCATCCTGTAAATCAAGCTCATATAAAATGATTTCCATGTAAATAATGATTGTTTAATTGACTTTGTTTGTTAGCTTGAATTTTGAAAATAAATTGAAAGATTTGAGGGAAAGTGGCAGAAGCGTATGAAAATGAAGAACTCTTTGCCCCTGAAATGTAAAATGATTAGTTCCGGAAAAGCTCAAAAACTTGAATGTCCATTTTGGTTATTGGATTTTGTAATGTCTCTTAAAACATAATTTTCAAAATTATGGCTTATTGTTGGAAACGTTGTCATGTAACAATTGAGGCATTTTCCAATGCTTCTTTTCACTTAGCAGAGGTAGGCATGGTTTTGTGGCACTCAAAACTATACGTCCACAAAGCCTATTTCTGAAGGGAAACAATATCCTACAACTTGGTTTTGTGGCACTCCTCTTCAACCACATCGAGAGAGCTTAAACAGGTAGTGGTAGATCCGTTGTTAGCAGCTAATGTTAGAATGCATTTTTAAAAGATATATATATTTTTTTACAAAACAAAAACAAAATCAAAATTTAAGAAAACTTAGAGAAGGAGAATTTGAAAATATTAAGAATCAGAATCCCAATCTTTCAGATTTATACCTCAAAAAAAATGATCAAGTTATTTGAACTAAATCTGTTCTTTTCGTACTTTTTCTTAGAAACTAAAAGAGATGCTTTGGGTAATTTCATAATATTAAATTGTGAAAGGAGGATGACTCAATCAATTTAGTTTCATGTTACATTCCTAGTGTTTTCATGAAAATATATCAGTTATAATTTTTATAATATATTTAGTATAATTATTCAATTTCAATCAAGAGATCCAATAAAATTTACATGAAATCCTCAAATTACGGTGAATTCAACACTACAATTCATGATTAAAATTGAATAATTGTAATAAGCGTAGTAAAAAGTTTGTAGTAGATATGGTGTTAAGAATTAAGATACGGTGGTCGGTGGGTGGGTAGGGACAAGAGAAGAAAGGCTATCCCCACAATCCTCATTGGTCAGACCAAAGTGTATATAATAATTTGGTCTGACATTTTAACCACAAAAGGACAATGCCCAGGCCGAGGAAGCCACCATTTTTCATTCTTGTTGATAATGTCATTCATCCAAAAGCTAGTGGTCCTTGTAACTTCAAAATAAAAGCCAGTGATTGTAAGAAATTTGAAAATTGAACGTTTTCTTTTGCTTAAAATTTAAAATTTAATTGATTTATTTAATTATTTTTAAAAAAGATAATATTTAACAAATTTTAATTTTAATATTTATAAATGTCAAATAAGCTTTGAATTCTCGTATCACCGTGCATATTTGAATGTGTTAGAATAAATTAATTTTAATGCCTTCTTATTTGTTGTCAAGATCATAAGATTTATTATATATTGTTTTATTTATTGTTTCTTTAAATTAACCCAAAAAAATGTAATTAAAAGTGTAAAATGCATGCATTATGGTCTCGAGGGAGATCAGGTAATTCACTGGAATTGGAACGATAGCTAAACACTGATCCACCCATCTTTACCAGTGATGGAGGTCCAAATGTTTTTTATTTTTTTTAAAATAAAATTAAAAAATATGAAAATCTATTTGAAGATTATTTTAATCCTTTTACTTTTTTTATATGTAAAAAAAAAAAAAAAGTCTATAAATTTGTGGCCATAGATTCCGTCTGGTCAGCAGCGCTGCAGAGAAGATATTTTGATGTGGTGAAGAAGAAGTACAATTGGCATCCAAAAGATGGAAATGATTTTGCATCTCTAGACTCTACCTTAAACAATCTCTCTCCTTTAGCATCTTTCATTTATTTCGGCGGTGTCCAGCGGAGTCGGGACTTGAATTTTAGTACTGGTCATAGTCAGCCACTACTCACTCCCAGTACCACTACCATTTATCATTTTTTTTTTATTTCGCCGCTGCTCACAATTCTTTTACTTTTTAAAACCAAAATAAATTTTTTTTTCTATTGATTTGCATTTGCGACCAATATACTAAAAGACAAGTCCGTGGTGCAGTTTTATTTGCGAGGAGAAGAGACGTTTCAAAATTGAGGCGGCTTCCAAAACTTTCGCCTTCATGCTGGGTGGAATTTGATAAAAAAAAACAAAAAAAAAATGGTGAATTATCTTTTTATTTCCAACAAAAAATTTTATCTAGAGATTGCTCTTGTTTTGACTTAAAAATGAAGAGAGTTTCAAGATTTTAATAATAAACCCACTCTTATTTTATTAATTCCAACCAAGCCACTCTTAAAAATGTTATGTATGGTTTGAAGATTGGACAAAGTGGGTTTTGACAGGTTTGCAATGATATGTTAGGCGATATGAGGAACCAGGAACACAGAAGTTAAGAGTAATGAGATAAAACCTGCGATTGCTACGATCACATTTGTGCAACAATATCTGGAGGAATACTGTAAGATATATAAGTGAAAGAAGACAGATCAAAAGTGCACTCCAAGAATATGGCAAGCACCAGCTGATGGATGGATAAAAATCAACTTTGATAGGGCACTGGAAAAGAAGGAGGAGAGGGTTGGCATTGGTCGCATTGCTAGAAATCATCTAAGAGAAGTATAAGAAGTATTCTTCCTAACTATTAATGGCATAAGAGACCCAGACATTATTGAAGGAATGGCACTTGCAAAAGCTGCTAATTTTGCAAGGAACATGTGCATGCATAGAATGATACTAAAGGAAAATACGTTGGGGGTAACCTTATAGATTAACCTAAACAAGGTAACCGATCTTTCAAGAATTGGGAACTTCTTGGAGGAAACTAGAATGGAATTGTCCAATGTTGCAAAATGGATGGTGTCCCATACGTATCATGAAGTGAATGGGGTGGCTCACAAGCTTGCAAAACTAGCAGCCGTTGGGAGAGAAGAATGTTCTTGTTTAGAAAGGGTCCTCGCAGAAATCTATTCTAAAATTCATGACATCGTATTCCAAGAACTTTGTCTTTAAGTAAATGAATCCATTTTTTTTAAATAAAAAAATTTCAAATAATTTGAGACGAATAAAATATTATCTAATTATTGATTAAATTCAAATGTGATGTCTATTAATTCACAAATAAATCAACTCATAAATAAAATATTACAATCACACCAATAATTTATGTGAAAACTACAAAAATTTAAGACAAAAATAAAGGGATAAATAAAATTTTCCTTTTCTTTATTTACTTTGGTTACGTTAAAGACTCCTATGGACTCTCACTTTCCATTTTGACAAACTAGCAAATTATAGTTATTATTCTTTTTACTATATGAGACAATTAGAAATTAAATTTTCATCATTAAAATTAAAAAATAATCATTTTACCTATAGACTATGGCAATTATTAATTTCTTGTTGAAAAGTTGGATTTTGGATTTAAACCAAGAGTTTAGTCAGCAAATCACCATCTTAATTAAGTTTAGTTAAATATATACTAGGAGAATGTTAATTAATGGCTATATTAAATATTCATTATATTCATATTCATAGAAAGAATGTTTTATAATAGTAATGTCAATTTTAATTTAAAAATTATAATTTAATTAATCAATAAAATTTCGTTTAATTTTACTTTTATTTTTTTTTTTACTTTTTTTTTGGTAAAAAGTGGAAACTAAAAAATAACCAGAAATTCTGGCAAAAAAACCAAAAATAAAAGAAAAATAACAAAAAAAAAAGAGTAAAAGCAGTAAGGAGTTAAGTGTTCACAGAAATAGTAATATTTATATTTTAAATGCAGTAATCCAGCGTTAATGTGATGATTTGGGAAACAATAATATTTTTTTAAAAAAAGTTTAGTCTATTCTTAATTTTTTTTATTTTGTTATATATTTAATTTAAAAAAATATTATGCATTTGAGTTTTTTTGAACAAGTAATCTTTAATTAATAACTCCAACAACATATTAATTAATTAATCGGGAAACAATAATACTTAATACGGAACTTTGAAGACCCTTGATTAATCAGTTACCACATGGCATCAAAATAAGGTAACAGTTTTTTTTTTTTTTTACAGTAAAAAAATGGTAACAGTTATTGTTCACGACCCAAAAGATGGAAAGTTTCTATCATTCCAAAATAAAAGAGAATAGATTAAATATAATCTTACTAATTCAACAAATTTGATTGATAACAAATCACTAGATTTTGGCAAACAATATTTAAGAAATTACTGATAGATTTTTAGATTAGTTGACATGATATTAAAGTTAATGTTTAAAAATTATAAATTTTAAAAATTTTTTATATATAATGTTTTTTAATTAATTAAATATAAAAATTAAAAGTAAACATAAATTAAAAAATATTTTTAAAAATTAGAATAATGTCAAATAAAATTTATTTTTAAAATATATTAAAATAAAAAAATAATAAAAAATATATTAATCTTTTAATTTAATTTGTAAAATTAAAAGTTTTACTCATAATATATAAAAATTAACTCAAATAAATATATAACGTGATTGGATAATTTATAGAACTCAAAAAAAAAAAAAAAAAACCTGAAAATACTATGCGTTAGAATTAGCATTATAGAATGAAGAGGAAATTGTTAAGGGAGAGAAAACAGTAAAAATGAATCTTATCTTAATCTGACAGTTTGGTCCACTTGCTGACAGTAGCGTTGTCCACATTCACTATATATCAAATCAAGCCGTCAATAGAGCCAAGGCTTTAAGAGGCGTTTGAGAGTTTCTTTCTCACAACACTCTCTCCTTTGGCCTTTTATTCTTGGCATGTTTTTTCTTGGTTTCAGATTAAAAAAAAATGGTGCCCAATAGCCTTCTTCGATCAACTCTCAAAACCCAGGTTCTGAATTCTTCAACCCATAAACTTATTTTTTTGCTTCTGGACTACTGTTTGATTGACCCTTTTGTTTAAAAAAATCAGTCTTCATGTTTTTTCCCACATGTTTGGATCATGATCAGGGAATAAATTTTTCTGTTCTTCTGATTTAGCCAAATTTCCTACTTGATAGATTTTCTTATCTGGAGTTTTTAATTTTGTTGCTGACAAATGTTGTTAGAAAGAACAAGCTTTTATTACTTTTTCTCTTTCTTTCTTTATGTCGTTGTCATGATTTGTTTGTTTTGTTGGAGCTTTTTCACTGTTTCCTCCTTCATGGATCATTTGATGTTGTAAGGAATCATTCAGTATCATCTTTTAAACTATTTAGAATTGGAAAATACAAACATGTTGTTTCTTTTGGATCTAATTCTATGATCAGTTTCACTTTAGCATCTGTTTATAAAAAATGCTAGAAGGGAATATGATTAGATATATTCAAGAAATAATGGAATGAAATCCTCAATGTGGAGAAATTTGTTTCCTTACTGAATCTACTATCTATTTTTCAAGATTTCAACATCACTGGCTGTAATTTTAGGTTGTGTTGGCTTCTGAGAAAATACTAGCATACATAAGTGTTATTTCGGGTTAACATAATCATTTTATACTCAAATTCCATGTTTCTGGATCAGTTATTTTCTTCATGTCTTGTTTGTGAATACATTAATGTGAAACCTCCTTCCTCTGAATGCTCACATATGTAAAATACGGCAAAGAATAGGAAAACAATTCGTAATAGAATTTCTGAAGAGTTGGATGATTTCTAAATTTTTCATTTGGTCACTGATCTTTTATATTGAAGAAGAAGGTCAAAATTCATTGTTGAAAATTGTGGAGAGGGGGATTTGAACTTGGGATATCATTTTTGGATGAAGGTGTGGGCCGGTGGCTACCATTATGGAAAGTAGCAGCAACTGTTAACAAAATGACGTTTGGGTCTGATTTGGGTCATTTTAGATATAATTATATAAGAAACTTAGTCAGTAACACCCAGTAGATTTTTCTTCTTCCTTTTGTTTTTTTGTATTGATTTCTCAACCATCATATTTGTTTCTTCCACCCTATTTACAGCTTGGTTCATACATCAAAAATGCTGCTGTATACAGAGGTTTCATGGACCACCCACTTAAGGGTGTAGTACTGGCCAGATTATATAGTACTGAGCCATCTTTGCAAAGGGAAGATTCAAATTTGAAGGATAATAATGGGTATGTGCATTTCATGCGTCAGCATTTAAACCTTTGTTCATGTTTGTCTTAGTCCATATATGTGTGTTCCTTGTCAGTGGTGTTGCTCAGATTGCAGATACCTTAGTGTGTGAATATTCAAAAGAAAGGTGGAGAGATAACTTGATGAATTTTTTAAAAAATTTCATTTAATGACTTACAGTTTCTATTTGGAGATGCATGTTATTTTAATACATATGTGGTATTTATTAGCTTACCACCTTTATGTCAGGTTTAAGGGGCATGATATGCTGGCTCCATTCACAGCTGGGTGGCAGACCACTGACTTGCATCCTCTGGTTATTGAAAAGTCCGAGGTATGTGCCTAATGTGTCTTTCTTTTACTTATCCAAAATTGTTTAGGAGAATGAACTCACCTCAAGATATGTTCTTTCTTCTTTTTCTAAAGTTCCTCTTTGTTCCTGCTGTGGTTACAAATTCAGTTTTGATCTTGTGCAGGGAAGCTATGTTTATGATATCAATGGGAAAAAGTATCTGGATTCTCTTGCTGGTCTATGGTGTACAGCATTAGGTATTGCTGATGTCTTATAATTTCAGAATCATCTCTTCGCTCTCTTCCTCTGGCCTTTTCTTCTTTGTCTCCCCCTCCTCGTTGGATATCTCTTTCATTGCTTTTTTGCTCATCTTGACTTATACTAATATTAAAAATTTTGATTTGCTGGATGTTTAACTCAACTTGTACTAATAGCATTACTCGCAACCCTGTTTTTGTTTTATTAAATTATTGCCATGAAAATTTATTTTCTTGAATGTTGTTGCACCTAGTCTATACTATAATCTGTGATGACCAGTCAGGGATATATATGCATATCATATATGCCTGCATGATGTATGCATGCACATGAGTTCACTTGCATCTTTTAGATTGTGAAGTGTCTGGATCAAGCATTCTTGTTATTTGTGCATGCGGAAACAGTGCAAATGTGCCATAACTAGAGTTAGACCTTGTAACTTCTCTGTTGTGTTTATATTCTAGGATATGACTGTTAAATTAGTTCTACGCCCATTCTACACATCCAGTGCGTCTTTATGCGTACCTTATGCACTTTTATGCAACAGAAGGAAATGAACCTAATGCTATGATTTTAGAGCAGAAGAATTTTATAGTCGCTAATGATTACTAAATTTTTTCAGGAGGAAATGAACCTCGACTTGTGGCTGCTGCAACTGCACAATTGAATAAATTGCCATTTTACCATTCCTTTTGGAATCGTACTACAAAACCATCATTGGTATTCATCAATGTTCTTAATCCCATAGTTTCATCCACCCAATGCAGTTTTTTCTTTAAATCATTCTCTCATCAAGTTCATCATGTTGTCTCCTGCATAATACATATTAATGTTCAGATTCTACCTTTCTAAAATAGCCATTGCCTTTGTGTCTGTTATTACAAACTAATCAAGGAGTTATCTTCTAAAAATATTGATCTTACAGGATCTTGCTAAGGAACTTCTTGAAACTTTTACTGCAAGCAAAATGGCAAAAGTCTTCTTTACAAACAGTGGATCTGAAGCAAATGATACACAGGTTGTTTTTATAATCCATTACTATTTAAAATTTTTTGTCTTTACTGGCATTCATATCTGTAATGTGTATAATTTGATGATTGATATAAACTGAAAATGTTGTGAAGTTGGTGCTTGCTGATGTTTGACTTTCTGAATTAATTATATGTAGGTGAAGCTTGTTTGGTATTATAATAATGCACTTGGAAAACCAAATAAGAAGAAATTTATTGCTCGAGCAAAATCGTAAAATTTGCTACTCAATCAATACTGTTCTTCTGTGCTTCTCTTTGTGTTATTTATGGAATCCTTATCATCCTTTCTCTTTCTTTAAATTTCTCCAGATACCATGGTTCAACTTTGATATCAGCTAGTCTTTCTGGGTAAAAGTTACTTTATTGGTAAAAATTTTTTTACTTAGTGTTTGAAATCCTTGAGTTGTTAACAATTAGATTACCATTACAGACTTCCTGCGCTACATCAAAAGTTTGACCTGCCAGCTCCATTCGTGTTGCACACTGACTGCCCTCATTATTGGCGCTATCATCTAGAAGGTTTTCAATTTTACCAATCTTTCCTGAGATGTACTTTTGAACATTTAGAATGATAGCCATCTTTATTCATGTCTCAGGTGAGACGGAGGAGGAGTTTTCAACCAGATTAGCCAACAATTTAGAAAATCTTATTCTTAAAGAGGGTCCAGAGACGGTAATGCCACCTAAAATGTTTTAACTTGAAATGGGAATCCTATTGCAACTAGAGGGCACTTGTTTGTGTAGCTGACCTAGCAAGTTTGTTCATCTCAGATTGCTGCATTTATTGCTGAGCCTGTGATGGGAGCAGGAGGTGTTATACCTCCTCCTGCAACTTATTTTGAGAAGGTAAGCTTTTAATAGCTAATTATGATTATACACTTTGTTAACTATTTCTTTTTATTTCTGATCTCATGATCAGCATGTTTCTCCTGATTTACTGGAATACATATGCCAGTTGGCATGCTGGCACAACTTAGTTTGATGGATTCAAAAGCATTAATAATTTAATGCAAATTTTCTTTTTTTTTTCTACCATGGTTTCAGTCATCTTGTTTTGTAGGATTCTTAGCTACAACCTTCTGAAAGCTGTAGTTTTTCCACCCATGCTTGTCAGTCCTTGACCAAGCCTTATGATTGAACTTCACAGTTATATTCTACTAGTTTCAGGTCTAAGATTCTACAGTAGAACATGTCAAATCGATTGAACTTGCTGTAACCTTTAAATGCAATCCTTTAAATGCAATTTTGTTTTCTATGGTTCTACTTTAATCACAAAGTACCTTTCATGGCTTCAAAAATTGCTAGAACTACCCTTATGAGGCAAGACTCAAAGTTCTTGTATGGTACTTCAAGCTGTCTATAGCCCTTTCTCTGGAACAATAAGAAAACCAGTTTTACTGAGTATTTTTGAAATAGTGTTGAAGTTTATAATCTCTGGAGTCAGTTAGCTTCTTGATTATGACACTTCTATGTTGCAAAATAGGCAAAGTTGTGGTTTTGTGGCATTTGGACAATATCATAAATGTTTGTGTTGGCTTTCTGTTAGTTTAGATGCAATGTCTTTCCAAGCTTTTCTGCAGTTTTTACTAATGTAGCATTTCAAATATCATGCAGATACAAGCTGTTGTGAAAAAATACGACATACTATTTATTGCAGATGAGGTATTTGGCTATTCCTGTGTCCATATTAATATTACCATCAATGGTTTGAGAAGCCTTTCATTTGTTTGGTCTAAGTGCACTTTTGTGCTTGCTTTAGGTTATTTGCGCATTTGGAAGGCTTGGGACAATGTTTGGATGTGACAAATACAATATTAAACCAGATCTTGTTTCAATAGCAAAGGTGAAGTTGTAACAAAATATTCACGTGTAAAATAGGGAAGAATGTCACCTACAATTATTGCAATGCAATTAACCAATTATAATTCAACATTGTGTAGGGTCCATAAAAAAATTCTATAGAAGCCATACTTTAAAGCGGTGGCCCTATATAATTCTTTATTGTGATTGATTAATTAAGGACTGTAGTATAGAGAATTGTAGGTGAAATGCTCCCGTAAAATAGGCTTGGACCCTGAGATAATTCTCATTTTTCTGCTTATGCTGGTGTTGTGTTTTGCAGGCCCTTTCTTCAGGATATATGCCGATCGGAGCAGTTATGGTGAGCCCTGAAGTTTCAGATGTCATTTATTCTCAAAGCAACAAACTTGGTATGTTAATACTACTCAGTAAAGGGCATGTATATGTACATTCATTTTTTATTGCCTTGTCTAATTTCCTTATTTCAGGTTCTTTCTCTCATGGATTCACTTACTCTGGGCACCCTGTATCCTGTGCTGTCGCAATTGAAGCACTCAAGCTCTACAAGTGTGTTCCATCGTGCCTCTAAATAGAAAATATCGCATAATTTCAAATTGTCTAGATTGTAAGCATGAAAGTTTCTTTTTAGTGGAGTAGTTGAATTCAATGCCAAGTATCTTGGAGTAAGTATTGGGTTGAAACCTTAAGTTATCTTAGATGCACTTGGCTCATCCTAAGAATAAATAACAATAGGTCAAAGCTTTGTGTTATCTTGAAGGCATATGGGTAACGCAAATACCAAACAAGGAATACCATAATGAAAAGGTTACCAAGCTTATTCGTTCAAGTTGTTTACTGGTTAAAAAGTCATTCTAGATAAAGCCATTCTAAGGCTCATTTTGCAACTATACATTCACTATTTAGTCAATTAACCCGCAAAAGTTATTGGACATTTTCTTATATTGCGTCCAATACTTAGGGAATTCTATTTCACATCCTTGCAGGGAGAGAAACATTGTTGAGAAAGTGAAGAGCATTTCTCCAAGGTTTCAAGATGGCGTAAAATCCTTTTCTGACAGTCCTATCATTGGAGAGGTACATTATGCATTTGAAGTAGCCATTTTATACAGTTGATATTTAGTAACCATGAGGCATTAAATTGTAATCTTTCTCTGATTCTGCAGATCAGGGGTACTGGCTTGATTCTTGGCACAGAGTTTGCAGACAATAAGTCACCTAATGATCCATTCCCTCCTGAATGGGGCAAGTTCTGCTTTCTAATTACTATTTACTCTTTGTGAGAAAACTAATTATTTTTCTTATCTGCATGCTTAGGGATTTGAGTTGCCGGTTTATTATAAAGGCACTTGAGTATGAATCTTGATGGCTTTCTATTTTTGTGTTCCTATTAACAAATTATTGATGAGTTTCTCCACAGGAATTGGTGCATATTTTGGAGCACAATGCGAGAAGCATGGGATGCTAGTACGAGTTGCAGGTGACAACATAATGATGTCTCCACCATTTATAATGACTCCTAAAGAGGTTGATGAGGTAAAGTTTAAAGATGTTGCTTCTATCTGCTGAATTGTCTATAAATTCTAAAGATTTGAGAGGTTGATAAGTTCCCTTTTTTCACTTTTTTCTTAATTTTGATATTAAAATGGGAGAAATTTAATGACTTGTCTCTACTTTCCTTTTCTCCATTGCTCTCAATTCAAGCATAACGTCGGAACTCATTACCTTCTGCAGTTAATAAGCATATACGGGAAAGCATTGAAGGAGACTGAGGAGAGGGTGAAGGAACTCAAGTCCGAGCAGAAGAAACAGTGAGCTGTTTTTGTTGATGATGGTGAAAATTATGTATGCTTCATGCGAAGCGAAAGCTATTCACACTTTTACTCATGACATGTTACTTGTGAGATATCCGGTGCCTTAACAAAGCAACTTTTTCTATTTTGTTATGCCGTTGTATGTTTCTTCTAGTTTACTTTGTTTCTTGTTTTTCCCCATCTTATAGACACAACACAGGTATTAGTTTACTTGGGATCTCTGTCTGCTCAGCCCAGCTATTTGGTCATTAATCATTATTATGGCTGTAGAAAAGCAGAGTTCAACAGCTTATTACTACTAAAATTAGGCAGGTGAGGCCAACAGATTTGTGTGAACATTAATCGGACACATCAACTTATGTCCAGAGAACAGCCTCACTAGATTGTTTAGGTTGATCAGTCCAAGACTCCAAGTTTCCTAAATAATTGAGGAATGACGGTGCTTCCTTTGGTAACCCCTGGGAAACTTTCGGCTGAGAAACATCAATTTTGTCTTGGGTTTTAGTTTAGAAATTAGATTTATGACTCATGACATAGAAGCGTTTTATCCAGTGTTTGTGTTGAATAACAATAAGACTTGAGGATGGGTTACAAAATGCATTTGTTAACCGATTAGTAGACTTAATAATTTATGTTTTTAAGTCTTTTTTATTTCTAATAACATGAAAAATATGAAAATTTTTACGACATAATTTTTGCAAATTCATATACAGTTTTTGTCAATTTTAAATAATAATACTTTTAGGTTTTTTACATTATTTTCGTATCATATCTAAAATATCTAAAATTATCATGATTATTAATAATGTAGTAAATTTTGTATTTATCTCATATCGGTGGTAC
The DNA here is from genome assembly GCF_047325235.1 of Durio zibethinus. NCBI lineage: Eukaryota > Viridiplantae > Streptophyta > Magnoliopsida > Malvales > Malvaceae > Durio > Durio zibethinus. Next base: position 12,363,745 of record NC_143182.1, read on the forward strand.
TTATATGATGATTAGTAAGTATTAATAATGTAAATAATATTTTATTATATTAATTAATATCAATTAATAAGTAATTATTGTAATATCAAGTTATAATATATCCAAATTTAAAATATGATTATTGTTAAATGTAATTCAGATTTAATTCTATATTTACCTCTTTACTAGGACGAATCAATTTTAACTAACATATTAAGAGAATTCTCAACTTTATATATTCATCGATCTATTAGATTTTGTAACTTTAATTTGAGAAGTAAATAGCAATTTTCTCTTCTCTTGCTCTATAGATCATGGATTAAAATCCGAAAGATGACATCAGAAAGCACAAGACACAGACCCCAATTTTTTTATTTTGAATTTAATAAAATTAAACTCTTGCCTACATCTAAATCAATTTTTACTTTAATTATAAATTGTGTTAGTGATGGATGCGCTTCATCTAACATTGAAAGTAAATAAAACTAACAGATACTTGGAGTGTGGATTATACAACTTACAGTAACCAAATCAAGTCTGTTTTGATGTAAAAAGGGCATGGTTGTTCGAATCCCATTAAGCAATTGTAAAATTTACAAATAAAAAGCAAAAGCAATTTTGCATTAGTGAAACTAGAGTCAAGTTTTGGCATCTTTCTCTGCTTTTCTTCTAGCACGCCTTTTCCTAGAGCTTAGAGAAGAATCGAATCCTCCGTTTTCATACTTTGAAGCTTCTAAATCTCTAAATGATTTCTGTACGTTTACAAATATAGTCAAATAATTTGTTCAACAAAAATAAACAAACAGATGAAACTAATAGTCAAGGAAAAAAGAACAGAAAAAAAAAAAAAAAGGGGAAAGGTAGGTACCTCTCTTAGCTCAGAAAAGCTAACGACATAAAAGGTAACAGCAGCTGCTGCTACAATTCCCAGCACTGGAAGCGCTAGTTGCTTCACCCCATCCATTTCTCTCTTTGCTCTTTGCTTCTGCCACTACAGATGCCTTTGCCACCAATGTCTTCTTTAATTTGCTTCATTGATGGCATTTGGGCTCGCTCAATTTTTTCCAGCCCATCCTACAAAAGGCCTAACAAGGGGTTAGCGACAAGGGTCAAAGGAACCATAGGGCCATAGCCTGCCTTGCAAGGCATGCATGCTGCGCTGCATATATAAGATAAATAAAAATTAAACGGCATGAGGGAAGCATATCCCTAAGCACATGCAATCATTGCATTATAATCGATTAATTATAATTTAAAATTATAAAATTTATCCTTATAAACGATAGATTTATACATAAATTTTTACTATAATTAAATAATTATAAAATTTTAATAGAAATTTTTTTAAATATTAATTAAAATCATGATTAATTTAATCCGAGTCCAACTCATAAACACTTCCTCCATGAACTGACATCTTCGTGTCAAAGCAATGCCTGAATGGGTCAAATCTAGCCTATTTGCATCACAACAAAGGAAGAAGGAATGACAAGGTTAAGAAGGAAAATGATAAAAGCATAGAAGTGAAAAAAGAAAGAAGAAAGAACAACAAAAATTATACTTCATCTATCACATGGCAAACAAAACTATGTAGAGAATTATGCCTGGTCGAATTTTAGTTCATAATATTATCTATATATAAAAGTATAAATTTCAAAAATATTAATAGTGATCAACCTAAATATTTTTATAAATTTTTAAATAAATAAATTTATCCTTAAATATATAATTTTTATTAATTTATTTAAGTTTAATTTAAATCAACTAAAATTAAAAAAAAAAAGAGTTTATGTGAAATTAAATTACCTAAAATTTTAAAATTTTAATTCTAAAATTACTAAAAGTGATTGACTAAAATATACTTAATAAATGTTTTTATAAATTTTAAATATTTTTTTATTATTAGACTAAAAAAGAGATTGATTAAAATACTTTTAATAAAATTTTATTTCTAAAAAATTTTAAAAGTGATTGATTAAAATACCATTAGTAATTTTTTTTATAAAATTTAATTTAAATGATTTTTTTATTATTATTAGACTTCTTTGTATTAGTAGAACGATTTTTCACATCAAATAAAAATACAAATAGAATAAGATAAAATTTAATGTGTATGAAATTTATTTATTTAATTGTTGAAAAAGCAATTCTATATGTAATTTATGTTGATCAATAAATTCATTAAAGATAATTATAGTTAAATCATTTAAGTATATTTATTTTTTCTAGTTTTTGCCTATCAATTTTTTTTTAATATATTAACTATATATATATGTTAATGATTTTATTATTTATATGTTTTATGAGTTAATCATTTGATCATTAATAACATAATTAAATTTTTTTACTCCCTTTAAACAATTTTTTAATATATCATTCTTACAATTTAATCTGACTTCTATAATTAATTTCTCTTTTGTATTTTTTTTCTAAAATTTTATAATTGTTATTCCAAAGAATAAAAACTAATATCAAATTGATTGCACCCCTTTTACCCAAAATTAGTACTATGTGATTCATTGAACACTTTAATTAGACTTTCTACATGTAGAGTTAGATGATTCAAGAGGCGATCAGAATTGGATCTCATCAAATTGTCATAAGAATTATTCATTTTAATTGAAACAATAATTAATTTAATTTTTTCTCAATTTTTATCTTAACATGCATATATATATGATTAATTTATATATCAAGATTATTTAATATTTCTCAATTGTATTAAAATGCTTACTTTTTTATCATTCAGATGGTTAAACAATCTAATATGAATTATTCTAAGTAAAAAATTATAAATGAAGTAAAATTAATTATTTTTGATGAATTTTGTTGAGGTGTGACAAAATTCATTGAAACTAATTGGAACTATTTTTTTAATGTGTTTATACCAAAGTTACATTCATTTATGAAAATTTATATTTGTACTACTAAAAATAAAATCATTATAAATTGTATAAGTATAGCAGAACAAGTTTGTTATTCTTAGAATTGAAATTTTCTTAAGAGAACATGACAAGTATCAAGGTTAAGAATTTATTTTGTTTTATTTTGATTCTAAAAATTATGTATTTAACTATTTTTATATACTCAAAATTTATGTATAATAAAATTTTTAAGTAAAAGAAAATTTAAGTTTTTAATTGACATAATGTACAATTACATTCAATTGATTGAAACACCGATCCATGATTATCTTAAATAGAAAAATGAGACAAAAGATTGATTAGTTATGTATAACTCTATTTTCTTCATATGACAAAGAATGATAATGTTATATAATGTTTCAATAAAAAATATACTAATATATTGATTTTAAATATCTTTATAATTAATATGAAACTCTTTTATTTGGAAAAACATTATATAGTCATCCATTTTCTCTTTTATGTTAGTTGAAAAATATTCACCGTTATATCAAAACTTTTAAGGTTGCCATATTAAGTAATATTTGTTGAAAATAATTGAAATTCATCAAATTAATTATCACTATTACATTTAACATAAAAATATTATTATAAATTATTATTTAACTAAACTTAAAAGTGATTCAAAGGCATTCATTAGTAAAATTCATTTGATAAATCTTTATTTAATTGTGTATTTAATATTTTAATTATTTTAAATTTTGACTTTTCATAATTTCAAGTTGGATTTTAGATTTAGAATCAGTGACCAATTAGGTCAAATCAAGTTTTATTATCTACTTCTATTAATAATGTACTCATTCACTTATGCAGTTATGTAAATTTGACTCAATAATTGGTGCATACTTTTCTTTGTTTCAAAAGCTGGATTCAAATTGTCTTAAATCAAATAAAAAGAAATAAATTCAATTACTTATAATTACAATTTTATTTTAGAAATACTCTTCAAATTAATTAATTAATTCAACCATAAAAATAATAAAAATAAGATATTGAAGATGAAAGGAAAAAAGTTTTAAATAAGAAATTTTTAAATTGTAATAAAAGATAAATAAGAAATACTAGATTTTGATTGGGTTACTATTTCAATTCGGATTTTGGTTATGTTCAATAATTTTGAGTTTTAAATAATTACTAAGTTGTTACTTTTTAAAATAAATTGAAATCAAGTTAAGTTAGTTTATTTTTATAAGTATGTATATTATATTATTTTTAATTAAATTAAAATTTAAAATGAGTAAAAAATTTATTTATACTCAATTTGAGTTTTGAATTGTTTCAAATTTGAATTTATCAATTCATATTGTTTTAGTTATAATTTTATGTACTAGTAATAAATTGTCAAACAGAATAAGAACACAATACAATAAAAATTTAAGTGCAAAAGTGATAAAGATACTAATACTAATTCTAGAAAAAAAATTTTATATCCAAATCTTACAAAGAGATTAAATGATATATCTTTTTTTTAGAATTTTAAAATTCTTATTACAAAAATATTAATCTAAATTAATGAGTTTATAATTACTCATATGTTGATCAAATTGCTATTATATGGGTTGAAAAAACAATTCAAATATTTCATTTAAAGAGATATCGTAATTCATACTCATTTAAGAAGATAATATAGAGTTAAACATTTTTTAAGTTGTTATGACACCTTATATTATTTTTTACTCTTTTCAAATAAAGAAGTTGATTGACATCAAAATATAAAAAAATCTTATTGAATTACAATTATAAAAATAAAGAAACAATTAAAAATATATCATGTTTTTGTTCAATAGAAGAAATTTTTTATGAGGAATACAAAGATAATTATTGTGAATTTAATATTTTTTAAAAATTATTGCTTGTTTAATTTTTATAAATTTTATTTAATAAATTTGTTCTCATTACTTTTATCATATATATAACAAAATTTTTACTCAAAATTATATACTTTAAAATAGAAATATATGTAAAGTTTATTACTTCCATTAATGATAGAGCACTTCAAAATTTTCAATCTTTTTATATGCAATGTATTTTGTTAACAGATATGAAAGCACATACATTAATAATTTAATCAAATCATCAATAAAACTTATCTTAATATGTACTATTTTATCATGAACTAAACAATTTTGAGAATATTTTAGAAATATTGACTTAATATATATTGTATATATTTATTATTTAGTTTTAATACTTGCATTAGTACAAAAAGTTATGATTTAAACTTATTATTACTTGCTAAACTATTGATAGTAAATTAAGAGTATTTACTCATACTTTTAAGTTATTTATATTTAAACTTTTTCTTTGAGAAGAAAATGAACGTAGTAAAAATAAAGATGCTTAGATAGATGTATGGTAATACTAGAATAGACAAAATAAAAAATAAAGAGATTCGAAAAAAATTAGGGGTTGTCCAAATTGAGGAAACGATGAGAGAAGGCTATTTGAAATGATTTGAACATGTGAAACATAGGCCTAACTATGCACCATTTAAGAGAATTGAGTCTCTAGATCTATAAGAGATCAAAAACTCTAAAGGTTGACCACAAAATACATGAATGCAAATAATAAAAAATGATATAATGGTTAAGAAATTAGATGACAAGGTTGTTGTTGATAGAAATAAATGGTGCAAGAAGATTCAAAGTACAACCTAACATAATTTCCTTTTTTGGTCTTTTAAACAATTGATCCCAGAGTATAAGATATAAGACTTAATGTATTGTTGTTATATTTGAACTTTTTCTGATTTCTTTTTCTTCCTTACAAATTGTATCATCTAGCATATATTTATATTTACTCATACTTGCTAAACTATTGATAGTAAATTAAGAGTATTTACTCATACTTTTAAGTTATTTATATTTAAACTTTTTCTTTGAGAAGAAAATGAACGTAGTAAAAATAAAGATGCTTAGATAGATGTATGGTAATACTAGAATAGACAAAATAAAAAATAAAGAGATTCGAAAAAAATTAGGGGTTGTCCAAATTGAGGAAACGATGAGAGAAGGCTATTTGAAATGATTTGAACATGTGAAACGTAGGCCTAGCTATGCACCATTTAAGAGAATTGAGTCTCTAGATCTATAAGAGATCAAAAACTCTAAAGGTTGACCACAAAATACATGAATGCAAATAATAAAAAAATGATATAATGGTTAAGGAATTAGATGACAAGGTTGTTGTTGATAGAAATAAATGGTGCAAGAAGATTCAAAGTACAACCTAACATAATTTCCTTTTTTGATCTTTTAAACAATTGATTCTAGAGTATAAGATATAAGACTTAATGTATTGTTGTTATATTTGAACTTTTTCTGATTTCTTTTTCTTCCTTACAAACTGTATCATCTAGCATACATTATGGTTTTTTTCTTTTTGGATATACATAAATCAATGATAACATAGTAGTTATTGAAAACTTAAATTTAATTAGAATAAATTAGTAGTAAATTGGTGATGACTTAATAGTAAATAAATTATAACTTAGTAGTTAATAACTAATAACTTTTTAATAAATCAATAATAATACAATAATAAATGCATAATATTTTAATAGTAAATCAATTATAATATAATTGTAAATGTATAACAATATAGTACTAAATCAAAGATAACTTAACAAAAAAATAAATGATATTTTAATAGTTAATTATTTATAACTTAGTAATAATCAGTGGAATCTTAATATTAAATTAGTGATAATTTAGTAGTAAATCAATTTTAGTTTAATAGTAATTAATTGTAAATCATAAACAAATTAATAGTAAATAACTGATAATTTAGTAGATAATTATTAAAAACTTAAAAGTAAATTAGTATAATTTAATAGTAAATCATGCATAATTTAATATAAATGAGTAATTACTTGGTAGTGAATTATAAATAATCTGTTGGTAAATTGGTGATAATTTTGTAATAAATAATAAAAATGAAGTAGTAAATCAATGATAAAATAATATTATAAAAATATAATAATAAATCATTGATAATTTAATAGTAAATTAATAACTTAGTAATAAATCATTAACAATGTTGTAGTAAATTACTAATTACTTAATTATAAATCAGTGATAATTTAATTACAAATTGATTAATCATTAATAACTTTTTAGTAAATTAACTTGGTTATAAATCAATGATAATTTAATAATAAATTGGTTAATCATTAATAACTTTTTAGTAAATAATATGTAATTTAGTAATAAATTATTTATAACTTTATAATAAATCATTAATAACTTAGTGGTAAATCACCAACAATTTAATGATAAATTATTCATAACTCAATCGCAAATCATTTATCAATTAGTAATAAATTATTGATAATTTAATTGTCAATCATTAATAACTTTTTTATACTTGAACTTACTAAGGATTGAACCCTAGTTACTAGCAAAATTAAAGTTAAAACTTTTATTTTGGAGTTAAGATAATCCTACCATGAACCTATTCAATAATAAAAAATTAGTGAAAAAATTTTAAATTTGAATAAAATAATAATGTTACTTTATAAAAAACTTTATCTAATATATTATTAGTGGACTTTTAAATTTCATGTTTCATAGTTGTAAATGCATAATAATATATTAATAAATCAATGATAGGTTAATAAAAATAAGCGACAGCTAAATAGTTAATTATTAATAACTTAATAACAAATAATAATAATTTAATAGTAAATTAATAATAATTTAATAATAAATCAGTTTCAGTTTAATAGTAATTAATTGATAAATTTAATAGTAAACCATAAATAACTTAGTAGTAAATCAATAATAATTTAGTAGTTAATAATTAGAAACTTAAAAACAAATCAATATAATATAGTAGTAGTTAATTATCAATAAATTAATAGTTAATCAATGATAACTTACTAGTAAATCATGAACAATTTAATATAAATCAATTATGACTTAATAATGAATCATGATTAATTTAATAATAAATGTAGGATGATTTTATAGTAAATAATCGAAAACTAAATAGCAAATTAATGATAACATAGTAACAAATTACTAATAATTTAGTTGTAATTAGTAATAATTTAGTAGTAAATTAGTTAATTATTGATAACTTTATAGTAAATTATCATAACTTAGTAATAAATCATCAATAATTTAGTAGTAAATCATTTATAACTTAGTAGTAAATTATTTATAAATTAAGTAATAAATCAATACTAATTTAGTATGTAATAAATCATTGATAATTTAGTAGTAAATTATTGATAATTTAGTAGTAAATTATTGATAACTTAGTACCAAATTGTTGATAATATAATAGCAAATAAATGATAACTTAATTTACAATCGTTGATAAATTTTTTTATACTTGTAATTGTTAAAAATTGAATTTGGGTTACTAACAAAAAATGAGTTAGAAATTTCAGTATGGAAGGCAATGATAAACTTACCATAAACTTATTCAATAAAAAAATAATAAAATTTTAAATTTGAATAAAATGATAATATTATTATATAAAAAATATTTTATACTAGAACTGAGCACTTTCCTACTAGAATCTATTGTTAAATATAGAATTATGTAAATTTTATCAATAATTATAAAAAATATATCATAAGTTATCAAAAGATTATTAAAATTATATCAATAAATTACTAAAATTTTATCAAAAATTACTAAAATTGTGTTAATGGTTATTAAAATTATATCATAAGTTATCAAAATTATATCGAAAAGTATCAAAATTTTATCAAAGACTATCAAATTTTACTTATATTACACCAAAATCAAATTTAAATTATTATCATTATTATTATAGTATCAAAAAATTTATTTATTAAAATGAATTTTTTAAAGTAACAATTATACGTTACGCAAGTATCAAAAACTAATATCAATATAAAAATTTAGCCATGGATTAATATATATGGCCATAAAAATAAAAATATGTATAAGTAAAATTTAAAAAAAAACAAACAAACAAAAACGAAAGGAGAGATTGCCGGGCCATGGCAAGCTTGTGGATTGGTTTGAATAAGCTTGCATTGATTGATGGGTTCCACACCCACATCATGAAGTTGATAAACTATACCCAGATACAATGAGAAAACCATGGCCATATTTTGAGGAATAGCCCTTCGGTTGACCATTTTGCGGAGCGGCTGATTTGGAAATTTCATGTCTTAAAACTTTAGTAGTCAGAAAGTCGTTTGGCGTTCGGCCGGCCATGACTTGGTCAAGAATTATAAACTATTTGGTTCCTAAAAATGCTTACTTTGTCTCATTTTAACCCTCTCGTGTTTCACTTTGGTGAGGCATTTTAAAAAAAAAACAGATAAAATTCTTTTGAAGTCGATGAAATTCTTTATATTTTGTGGTAGTTGAAAGTCTTATTCATATATTCCATGAAAAATGGGATTCCTAATGAATTCATGAAGATGATAAAACTTGTAACTAGACATGTGAGATTAAAAAATGATTAAAATTGATCAAACTAGAAATTTTTTTAAAAATTTATTAACAAATTTTCTTATCATATAAGAAGTCAAGATGTAAAGTGAACAAGTTGGCTATATAAATGTGCCTTTCAAATGCCACCCTCATTAATTTAAATCCAGCCAATCATTCAATGGATGGAATGGAATGGCATGGAAGGTGTCTAGACTTGACTCTAAGGTTTGGTTTTCATCAAAATATGTGAGATCATTAAATTTTGAATTTTAATTATTAACATTAAAATTTTAATATTTTATTAACAAATCGATTTTTACAAATTTTATTTTCTTTTTTTTTTGGGTACTATAAATTGAAATAATAATTAAAAATTATAATTAGTTTTTTTTTCATCCTAAATTCTTTTTTTTTTTTAATCCAGCCAACATAATTAATTGTTAAGAGACTAAAAAAAAATTTTACAAAGGTATAAGTAAAAAGTAAAAAAGGAAAGGCCCATAGGCATATAATTGTTTTATGCTTTTCTTTTATTCGAATTCAAATTTTTTTTTAAAAAATTCCAACTCAAAATTCAATTCTTTCAATTGAGTGATACAAATACTTAATATTATTATTTCTTTTTAAAAAATCAAAATTTACTACTATAAATTAAGCAACATCCAGGGATCCAATAAAATTATTTTTATTATCTAATAGATAACAGATTGAAAATAAAAAAGGAAAAGATCAAATGTCTTTGTCATCCAAAGCACGACAGAGTCGTCCTTCAACTTTGCATACATAGAAGGGCGGTTTGGCCGGTCATCTATGCCATAACTTTGAGACCAAAAAGCAGCCATACATTTTTCTATGTTGTCCAATGACCAATCCATCCTTCCTCATGTCTTAAGCCTCCTAAACACCATTCTTTTTTTATTATTATTATATTGAATTAATTTTTGAAATTTTGAATTATATTTTAATTTTTTAAAAGTTACCATGTTATAGAGACTTCTATGAAATTATTGACCGATCTATTAGTAAATAACTAAATGTACAATGTTTTCAATATTATTACTTTTAGAATTACCCATTTGCATTCCATCTAGTAGAAGTCGTTTAAAAAATCACCTCTTTTGGTGTTTTTGTTAATTATTTTAGTTTTGTTTCACTATGATAGTATCGGTTGGTATATTTTAATTATATTAAAGTATGATATATTTAAAAATAATTTTTGATATTAAATTTAGTATCGAATAATATAGATTATTTTTATTGATTTTGATATATTAATTTTTTTTTATCGATATATAAATATAAAATATTTTTTATAATTTATAATTTCTCTTTTATTATTTAATTATTTTAACTTAATCAAAATAAAATTAATGGATAAAATAACCCTTGAAATTTAGGTTTCTTTATTTTTTTTTACTACAACTTATTTTTTTTACGCTTTATTTTTTCAAACTAAAATTTATAAATATTTTAATTTCTTTAAAGAAAATATTTGTACTCTCTCACTAAAATTTAACAATCCTAAAACTAAAGTTAATTTTTTTAACTCTTTGTTTTTATTTTATTAAATTTTAATATGACAAAATATTTATTTTAATATCATTTAATCAGATTAATTACTTAAAAATATCGTGATAAATTAATTATATTATTTCTTACACTTTTAAACTTATTTATTTGTTTTTTTTAAGATATTGTATATTTATTTATGCAAATTATTAATAGTAGTATTATGTACAAATCCATTTATATTTATAAATATATTTGTACTTAATAAAAAATTTAAAATAATATATCAAAACAACTAATACCAATATATATAATTTTTTTAAAATGTTCGATATGATATTATTAACTTTTAATTTTTATGTTTTCAATTTTTACTTTCTCTCTCTCTCTCTCTCTCTCTTTTTTAATATGGGATAAGATTTTAATAGTAAAAGTTTCACTTTTTACTATAAATATAAAATTTAGCTATGATTCTCTTTGATTAAATGTTTTAAAGGTGTTAGTAGAAGTTGGTTAAGTTGATAAAGATTGAATTTTTTGTTTGTAAGATAACATTTTATTTTTGTTATCAATTATTTTTTTATGAATGATTTATAAGTTCAATGTAAGCTATCATTAAAATTTAGTATATATGTTGAATATCAAATAAGGTAATCTTCTTTCACCTAATTTTTTTTTTAAATTAAAAAAATGTGCCAATAATAATTTAATTTATTGATAGAGTATAAACTTTTAATTTTGGTTACCAAAATTCAATCATTGATAATTTTAAATACCAAAAAAATTTGAAAAAATTATTTTACTGATTAAGATTTAATTCTTAACTGTCCTAAAATCAAAAATAAAAATAAAACTTAAACTAAATTTTAAAGTGTTGCGACCTTCTTTAATTTTAGTAATATCTTCTATCATCCAGGCTGTAGCTCTAGCATATATCTATTAATGTGTTGCAAATACTACCTAATTTTTATCATTAAATAAAAGCTAAATATTCTAGCTCTCATTAATACTTTTTTAAGAACACAAATTAAAATATAATTAATTGTTATATTATTGTCTCATTTGCAGATGATTTTGAGCACTCGAAATCATATAATTAATTGTTGTATTATAATTATATTATAATGACTAAATAAATAATTAATTAAAATATAATTAAATAATTAAACTCACATAATATTAAGATTTGAACTTAAAATTTTAAGACCTCCTTTTTACTACTAAAATAAGGCAAGCCTATTAATGCTTTTAAATTATGATACTCTCATCGTCTCATTTGTAGATGGTTTTGAATACTCGAAATTATATAATTAATTATTATATTATAATTAAATTATAATTATTGAATAATTAATTAATAAATTAAAATATAATTAAATAATTAAACCCATATAAATTAAGATTTGAACTTAAAATCTTAAGATTTTAAGACCTCATTTTTACTACTAAACTAAGACAAGCCTCATTGATGCTTTTAAATTATGATACTCCCTTAAGGTCTTTTGTTGTCAATTTTTTATTGAGATGTCCAAAAATTATATTTTGCTTTTTTAAACAATTAAAATTTAAAATTTTTTATATTTAAAAAATTTTTTATGATTTTTTATTTTTTAACATTAAAAATTATAAAATTTTAATTTTATTAAAAAAGTAAAACTTAATTTTAAATATATTAAAATTAATTTTTTTTAAACTATGAAAATATTAATAATACCCAAATAATTTAAAATGGAGCTAGTATATGATTTTGTAAATCATATACCATAATAACCTTGTAAGAAAAAGTCGAAGTTACTATGATATAGTATATAGTATATATATATATATATATTTTTTTTTTTTTTAACTCCATAGATGCTTTTAAATTATTCCTTAAAAAAGATGGTGGAACCAGCTTAGTCACAAATTTCCAATTAATACCTTTTTTATTAGGGTTTTAGATCAAGAGTCAATGATTGCCTTATTATTTTTGGTATAGAAGTAGAGCTTTAGGGTTGAAATTTGAAATATATAATGCAATATATTTTTTGAAATGAGGAAAAAATGGAGACAAATATTTTCCTATAAAAAAATCATAATTTAAAAATAAAAAAAAGAGATTATAGATATTAAACTTTTTATCTTATATAAATTTGATTAAGTGAAGTTTTTTATTCTATTTAATTTTATTTTTTTCTAATAACCTAAATGACCATTTTACATTGCAAAATATTATCAGAAGGCATGGTTGGGTCATATAATAATATTTCTCTTTCATGGTTTCGTAGATGGTGTTACGATTCGAAAATTATTACATTTTACAATAAAAAAATAGGTAAAATGTTTGATTTTGTTCGAAAGCATATCACTTATTAATTTTTTATTATAATATTATAATAATTTAATTATAATAAAAAATTATATAAAAATTTATTATTTATAAATATAAAATTTACATAAAATTATGAGACATCTCATATAATTTTAAATTATAATTAATTAATTATATTATAATTGTTATAAATGAAATGCTCCGATTAAATTCATTAGCACCAGGCACTAGCCAAATGGTGGGAGTATTGTGGATTCTCCCGAAATTATTTGTTTATGTAATAATTACATTTGCTACAACTACAAAATCTGATATTCACTCAGGAAAAATCAATATATTCTTTTTTTTAAAAATAAATCAAGATATTCTTTTTTTTTTGTAATATCATATGTAATAGTGGAACTATTCAATTGTTGAAAAATAACATTATTATTCATAAAAATGATATTAAGTAAATTTAATATTTAATATTTACAATCATTTTTTATTTTTAAATTATTATTTCTTTTATACTAAAAATAATATTATTTAAAAAAAGAAAAAAGTTATAAGAGAGATCATAAGCGCATAAAATTAGAAAAAATGAAATGGTAATTAATAAATTGAAAAAAATAATAATAATAATTTTTTTTTTAAAAAAGATATTGGTATGGAATGCAGTTTAAGAGAAATGTATGGGCAAAATAGTAAAGGAAAAGGGGAAGCGTTCGGACTCGGTTGTTGTGGTTTTGGTTGTTAAAATGAGGCCCACTTATACCTCAGTGGATTCCTACTCACTTTAAATATCAAAGATTCTTTCTCTTGTCTTCAACAATACTTTCTTCTCCCCACATCATTCTGCTTCTGTCTTTCACCATTCTCTTTCTCATTTCTCAAATTTTCACCATTGTTTTCTTCTTAGATTCCTAAAATAGAACACCCTTAAACAAATAGTAAGGCAAGCCAAAGCAAAGCAAATCTCTCCAACTTTTCTCATCAGGCAAGAATCCCTTTTCATCTCTCTTTTGATGATTCTTTTCTATCATCAGTTGTTATGTACGTTAATAATTTTATATATTTTATGCGAGTGTTTCTGCTCTGCTTCTATCATTCTTTTTTTTTATATAATATTTAATTATTTTTTTTGAATTTGTGTTGTGTCCATGATTTTTATATGCTTTTGACAAACATAAAAACTCAATGATCATCATGATCTGATATAACTTAGATTATGTTTGGTGGATGATTTTCCACTTTCTATAAAAAAAAAAAAGTGGAAGAAATCAGCAACTCTTTCATCACTTCTTCGGACTACTGTGGAGTTTGGATTTTGATCATCACAAGATGATCCTGATCTTGATCTTATCACCAGTTTCTTCGTTTGATCATTCCGTTGGTTTGTTGCTGGAAATTAATTAGTTTTCTTTGCAAGTTAGTATTTAGAATAGAACTGTGTCAAAAACTATAAACTGTTCTAACTTTATTATTTTTTTATAATTTTCTAGTGTGAGTTGTTAAATAGTCTTCAAGTGGTTTAAACTTTGAAGTGTTTTAGATCTCAAAGGAATCTATAACGTATAGAATTCCTTTCTAATAATAATAATAAAAAAAAAAATTGTCTATCTGCAAACAATTTTTAACTGGTCTGGACAAAATAAAAAATTGACTTGTTGCACTCCACTTGCAACAGTTTTTGATTCCTTGAATTGACAATTTAACTTCTTACCAGGTTGGCAGAAGTAAAAAGGCAAAAACAAAAAAATAAAAATAAAGTGGAGGTTTCACCGTTGTTAATTTTAGGATTGGGTGAAATTTTTTAATTTCACCGACGGTTAGTATTTAAAAAAAAATCATATATTTTATTTCTAGTAAATTATGCAAAATTTTTATTTTTTATAAATTTTAAAGAATATATTTTTTAATATTTTACAAGCAGATCATTTCTAACGGAAACTATGTGATGATTAAGTCTTTCGAAAATAGGAAGTTTGCTTTGATAAAGCAATTCTCCTTCTTTTTGCGTAATTATCGGAAGTGATTATATTTGAGATTTTTTATTCAAAATTTTGAAAAATGAAAGCAACAGGAAGAGAGAAAGAGAGGGAGAGAGAGAGAGGCAGGGCCTAGCTCTTGAATTAGAAATTCAGCTGGCACGCGTTCATTTTATTTTCTTTTATAGTTTTTAAAAAAAAAGAAAAGAAAAAGTTTGATGATAAGATATGATATGGAAAAAAAAATTAAGCTAAATTGATGGGCTGCCTACTTTGATGGGACCACTCTCTCATTGCTTTTTTTTTTTTTACTTTTTAGGTAATTTTGTGTTGTTTGAATTCGAGAGTTTTGCTTCAAATTATTCCTTTTTTTGCTATTCTTGTGATGCAGCCGATAAGTCAAATTTAATTTACTCTATTCATACGAAACACATTAAAAAAGTAGTAATATGTATAAATAGTTTAAATGGATTAAAAATTGAAATTTCGATTCAATTTTTTAAATCCATATTATTAAAATGGTTAAAAAAAAAACAATTTGATTATATTACCATAAATTAATGAAAATTTGATTTATATTTGGATTCAAAAAAAGGAAAAAGTTGCTTTTTTGTTCATCCCTTACCTGGCAATCATTAAAGCATTTTGTTTTATTTGGAAAAGGCGGATTAAAGCCTTTCTAAAATTTAAATGATAAAGAATCTTAATGAGGGTTTTATTTGCACTTCAAAAGCTATTCAACATATTTTAAAAATTTTATTATAAATTTAATTTTTTATAAAATTATTTAAATACTTATTATCTTTCATACTTTTTTTCTTTTTTTTTTCTAAATTTGTAGTAGTTTTTTTTACTTCTTTTAGTAACAAATTATATCGTTGTTAAAATTTACAATTAAAATTTATAATATCTAGTATACTACCAAAATTTAAATAAGGGTTAAAGTTTTTCTAAAATTTAAATGATAAAGAATCTTAACGAGGGTTTTATTTGCATTTCAAGAACTATTCAATATATTTTAAAAATTTTATTATAAATTTAATATTTAATGAAATTATTTAAATACTTATTAATCAATTTTTTTTATCCTTCACATTTTTTTTCTTTTTTGTTTCTAGATTAGTAGTAGTTTTCTTTTTTACTTCTTTTTCGGTAACAAATTATATTGTTGTCAAAATTCACAATTAGAATTTGTAATATCTTGTATACTACCAAAATTGAAAGTGAATTTGAGAGGGATAATTGCAGTAATGACAATCAGGTAAATTGATTTTCGGAAATAGATGTTTAGAAAGTTTTAAAATTTTTTGAAAATTTATTTTCAAAAGCTTTAAAAGGTTTAGACATCTATTTTTGAAAATTTTTAAAAGTTTTTGAAAATTCATTTTTTGATTTTCAAAAATCTTTATTTCCAAAAATTCTTAAAGGCTTCTGACATTCATTTCTCTTTAAAAGCTTTCGAAAATTTATTTTCGTGAGTTTCAAATCACACTAAAATATTTAAGCCCTAACTTCAAATGGGGGAATTTTCCTTTAAATGTAACTTCAAATTTTTAAGATTTACAGTTGGGAAGAGAGAGAAAAGATGAGGTATGAGGGAGAAGAGATAGGATGTTTAAGTGTTTTGGTAAATTTTAATTTAAAGTGTGAGGTGAAATAAGTAAAAAAAAAAAAAGTGTCAAAATTAATAAAGTGTGTTGAGTAAATGTTAAGATGCAAATAACAACTTTGTCTTAAATTACAATCCTCCGAATAAGACACTTTAATATTTACATTATTTGCACAAAATACCATTATTTTATTCTCTATTCAGATTTCGAATAATCTAGCATGATTCTTTCATAAAAGAAATAAAATTAGCTTTGGCCTAAATCTCTTTTTGATTTATAATTTCTAATACTAACATCTTGTTTTTTGATATATCTCATGCTAGTTTCTTTTATTAAATTCAGAATCCATTTTCACGATGCCTTGTCTAATAGCAAGTGTCCACTATTTAAATATTCATTATTTTTTCATATACTTAATTAATAGTAATTTTAAAAAATACAACTTTCCTAAAAATTATATTTTAAAAAGTTCAAAGAATTATTTTTATTATTTATTTCTCCTTTTTCCTTTTTTTCTTTTTTCTTCTTTTCATTTTCTATTCTTTATCCTTCCAAAGAAAAAAAGAAAAAACATATTGGCAAATAACTGGACATCTTGAGTTGCCCCTTAATTAAGAAGTTGTCTCTTGAGGATAACTTTAATATTATGTATAGGGACAACTTTAATATTATATATATATAGGGACAACTTTAATATTATGTGTAGATGTATAGATTTGAAGAAAAAGTATTTGAATCCATCTGATACATGCATATGTGGACGGAACCTTATGGGACCTAGTAGCGGGCTTATCCTCCGTTGAGATAAAAAAATTTTAAAATGTTAAAATTAGATGTATTCTATATAAAGCTCAGAGTTTTTATTGATCAGTTTATTTGTTGTTGAGCCTAGTATTAATTTTACTAGTTGTCATTGTTATGGTAGGGAGTTTCTAACCATAAATATTTTAAAACTGATTTGAGCAATTGAATGGAAGATCAATAACTAAATGATAGCTTAAGTGTGATGTATTTAAAATTATTGATAACTAAACTATTATATAACATTTTTACAAATATAAAACCGTGTCAAGAACAATAGTAAAACTTTTAATAATTATGATTGGATATGAAAGTTTTTTAATAGTATTATAATTTATCATTTCTTTATAATTTAGTAAAATTGAATTAAACCCTTGCTAAATAAAATTATTGGCTCTGCACTGCATGCATCTGTTATTCAGTCAAATGCTCTGAATGCATGAAATTACCTTTTAGCATGCATGTAAAATGTTATGATGTGTTATCAACCATAAGGAACATGATATTACCTTAAACATCAAACGACATAATTTCTTTCAAGACTACATTTTGGAAGTGTTTTTTTTTTTTTTTTTTATTCTTCTGGATAATCTTCGTTAATTTTCTTTAAACTACTGAAACTCATTTCTAAATTAGTACATGCCTTCTCTCTTGTTTCATTTAATTTCTGAATTGTGAACTTCAATGATCACAGGTGAACAAGTGTTAAGAACAACAATTTTTAATTTAAATATGGAAGGAGAGAACCTAATAAGCACTGAAATCCCAGTGAAGGAAGCTGTTGAGGACACTGTTAAGGTGATAGCATATATCTATTTTCTGCAATTTTAATCAGTGATGTTGACTTTTTAATTTATTTCAACTCATTTCCCCCACATACTGACTTGGTCATTTCTTCTTCATTTATTCCAAGCTTTATAATGACATTCCAAATTAGAAGAACTTGAATTTATAAGTCAAATTAGCAGTTCTTTCTAATGGTGATGGAATGATGCATTGCAGGCCTCAAATGGAGACTTGCCGCAAGTAGAAAAGGACGGAAAGAAAGAAAAGGAAGAAACCACCTTTGATGGAGAGTTCATTAAAGTAGAGAAGGAAGCTTTAGATATGAAGGATGGTTCTAATGTGGCTAAGCCTGCATCCTTGCTGGATAATGAGCCAACAATCATGGAAAGAAGCTTAAGCAATTCAAGTAGAGAACTACTTGAAGCACAAGAAAAGATGAAGGAACTCGAGCTTGAATTGGAAAGGGTGACTGGAGCATTAAAGCATTCTGAATCAGAAAATAGCAGACTGAAGGATGAAGTTTTGGTCGCAAAGAAGAAGTTGGATGAAGGGGGAAAGAAGTACAATGAACTTGATCTCAGTCATAAAAAATTGCAAGAGCAGATCATTGAAGCTGAGCAGATATATAGTTCACAGCTAACCAATTTGCAAGAGGCTTTGCAAGCTCAAGAGGCAAAACAGAATGAACTCACTGAAGTAAAGGAAGCATTTGATGGTCTCAACATGGAGATTGAAAACTCAAGAAAGAGGATGCAAGAGTTGGAGCGGGATCTGCAGAGTTCCATAGAAGAGGCACGGAAATTTGAAGAACTGCACAAACAAAGTGGCTCACATGCTGAGTCTGAGACACAGAGGGCTTTGGAGTTTGAGAGATTGCTTGAAACTGCAAAACTTAGTGCAAAAGAAATGGAAGATCAGATGGCCTCCCTCATGGAAGAAGTGAAGGACCTGTATGAGAAGGTTGCTGAAAATCAGAAGGTCGATGCAGCACTTCAAAGCACAACAGCTGAACTTTCTGCTGCTCAGGAGGAATTGTCACTTTCTAAATCAGTAGTATTGGACTTGGAGCAAAGACTTACTTCTAAGGAAGCTCTTGTTAATGAACTGACTGAAGAGTTGCACATGAAAAAGGCTTCAGAATCCAAGGTGAAGGAAGATATGTCAACTCTCGAGAATATCTTTTGTGCAACTAAAGAAGATCTTCAAGCAAAGGTCTCTGAGTTGGAAGATATCAAATTGAAACTTGTGGAGGAAGTCAAAGCAAGGGAATTGGTTAAAGCTGGGCTGAAGAACCAAGAAATTCAGGCCTCGATTGTACAGGAAGAATTAAGTAAAGTGCTAAAAGAAAAAGAAGCTCTAAAAACAGCCATGGCAGATCTCAATAGTAATGCAGCACAGTTGAAGGAGTTGTGCAGCGAACTTGAAGAAAAATTGAATATTTCGAATGAGAATTTCTGTAAAACTGATTCTCTTTTGTCTCAGGCTCTGTCTAATAATGAGGAGCTCGAGCAGAAATTGAAATCTCTGGAAGAGCTCCATAGTGAATCTGGAGCCACTGCAGCAACTGCTGCTCAAAAAAATCTTGAGCTGGAGGATGTACTTCGGGTTTCAAATGAAGCAGCAGAAGATGCAAAATTGAAACTGAGGGATCTAGAGGCACGTTTTCTTGCAGCTGAGCAGAGGAATGTGGAGCTTGAACAACAATTAAATTTGGTAGAACTAAAAGGCTTTGAAGGTGAGAAAGAACTGAAGGAATTCTCAGGGAAAATATCTGAACTTACCACCAAGTTGGAACAGGTTGAGGAAGAAAAGAAACTGCTGAGTGATCAAATGCAGGAATATCGGCAGAAGGTAAATCAGCTAGAATCAGCCCTAAATCAGTCTACGATACAGAACTTAGAGCTCATCGAGGAGTTGAAGATTGCTGTGGAGAAAAGTGCTCAACACGAGGACCGAGCTAATATGAGTCATCAGCGCAGCCTTGAGCTAGAGGATCTGTTCCAGACCTCTCATTCCAAATTAGTGGGTGCTGACAAGAAGGTCAATGAGTTGGAGTTGTTACTTGAAGCAGAAAAGTACAGGATTCAGGAACTTGAAGAACAGGTAAGCAAATTAGAAAAGAAATGTGCGGAGGCAGAAGCTGAGTCCACTAGATACTCTGATAAGATATCTAAACTTTTATCTGAGCTTGACGCATTCCAAGCCAGAACATCAAGCCTTGAAATTGCAGTGCAAATGGCCAATGAGAACGAAAAGGAATTGACAGAGTGCTTAAATTTAGCAACAGATGAGAAGAAAAAGTTAGAAGAGACATCCCAATGCTCCAGTGAAAAGCTTGCTGAAGCAGAAAATCTGGTGGAAATCTTGAGAAGTGATTTAAGTCTGACACAACAGAAGTTGGAAAGCATTGAAAATGATCTTAAGGCTGCTGGCTTGAGAGAAAGTGGGGTAATGGAAAAGCTAAAATCTGCTGAAGAGCAACTAGAGCAACATGTAAGAGTATTGGAGCAAGCTAGCGCCAGAAACTTAGAGCTTGAGTCATTACATGAATCTCTAACAAGGGATTCAGAGCTTAAGCTCCAAAGTGATGGAGAACTTCACCAACAAGGATTCAGAGGTGAAATCTTTGTTTGAGAAACTTAAATTTTTTGAAGATCAGATAAAGGTATATGAAGAACAGGTTGCTCAAGCGGCTGGACAGTCCGCAACTTTAAAAGAAGAATTGGATCAGAGTTTGATGAAACTGGCTTCGTTAGAAAGCACAAATGAAGAACTCAAAAAACAGATATCAGAAGTGGAAAAAAAAGAGCTTCAGTCTTCCTCAGAGAATGAACTTTTAGTTCAGACAAACATTCAGCTCAAGAGCAGAGTTGATGAGCTTCAGGAATTGCTTAATTCAGCTGTTTCCGAGAAGGAAGTAACTGCTCAAGAAATTTCTTCACATATTTACACAATTAGAGAATTATCAGATCAGCATACAAGGGCCTCAGAACTTCGAGCTGAAGCGGAATCTCAAATTGTGGAAGCAGAAGCACAGTTACATGAAGCTATTGAGAAATACACTAAGAAAGAATCGGAAGCCAATGACCTGATTGAAAAGTTGAATCTGCTTGAAGGCCAAATTAAAACATATGAAGAACAAGCTCATGAAGCATCTACAATTGCTGTATCTCGAAAAGTTGAGGTGGAAGAAACACTTGTAAAATTAAAGCAGCTGGAAAGCTTGGTTGAGGAACTGCAATCCAAGTCAGCTCACTTTGAAAAGGAGAGTGGGGGACTAGCTGAGGCAAATTTGAAGCTGACTCAAGAACTTGCCACATACGAGTCAAAACTTAGTGATTTGGAGGGAAAACTGGCTGCAGCCTTGTCAGAGAAGGATGAAACAGCTGAACAACTTCACAATTCAAAGAAGGCTATAGAAGATTTAACACAGCAGATTACTTCTGAAGGGCAGAGATTACAATCTCAGGTTTGCTGAAATTTTACTAGTATCTTAAAAAAAAACAGTATGATGATTTTCCTTTTTGTAGTTATAAGTTCCTTTAAAAATTCTTTTGGATGTTACAGATTTCTTCACTAATGGAGGAGAATAACCTGCTTAATGAAACACATCAGAATACAAAGAAGGAATTTCAATCAGTAATATTACAGCTTGAAGAGCAACTGAAAGATGAAAAAGGAAACGAAGAATCTCTAAAATTGGAGATTAGAAATCTCAAGGCTGGGTTTGCGGAGAGTTCCTTGTTGCAAACTCGCGTCAAAGAACTTGAAGAACAGTTAGTGACTGTTGAAACTCAACCGAAAGAAGAGGTATTATACTCTGTTGTTAATAAAGAAGGAAACTAACTGTTGACTTTTTTTTCCATATTAAATGCCAATGATCTGTTCTGGTTATTTGGTTTGTTGCTTGTAGATTGAAAGTGTTAAGACAGCTGCTTCTCTAAGAGAGGCTGAATTAACTTCAAAATGAGGATCATGCTCAAAATATCAGTGATAGAGACGTTATAAATTAACAAGTACTTCATATCAACATTTGATATGATTAGGCTCAGACAACAATTGATTGGGCATCTTTGCAATGCTTTTTCTGTAAAATGAATTGATAATCAATACAAGTTCTCACAACTATCTTACATCAAGTTTAAACTGCTGAAGATATTTTCATACCAAAATTAATAATGAATTTGAATCAAGATTTATCATCATTGTCATGTTTGAAATTAACAGTACTAAGGAATCAAGAGTAACCATTTGTTGTTCTTTGTTAAAAATGTCAAACAAACAGAAAGAGGCAGATTCTCAGAAAGAGTTGGAACGAGAAGGGGCTTTAAAGTGTTCCCTTGAAGAGCTTGAAGCCAAAACTAAAGAAGCATTACTTCTCCAAAAGCAGGTCAAAGAGTTAGAAGATAAATTGCAACTGGCAGAAGCTAAAGTGAAGGTCAGTTCTTTTTTTAATCTCTTATAGCCCAGCCCTTTAACTTACACTTCACACACTCAAAGTAGGTCAGACAGTGCTCCTCAACTGGGCAGAGGAAGCCATGAAAGAAAAGCTAAAAATTGATAACTAGATGTAATTGTTTCTGAGAAGTATATTTTTTATTGTTTTCACTTGGAAAAGCTTTTGAGCTTTTGAGAAACAGGAGACAAACATGTTTTAATAGATTTGGAAAGTATGTCATTCTTGAGATTAATATGAATAAATATGTTTTAGAATAAGGAGAGGTTTTAAAGTTAAGCATGGAATTTTCCTCTTTAGTGATTAATGAAGGAAAAATTCACAAAAACCCAGTCTCCCATCTCTCTTGTTGCTCTGATTTGTGCTGCTGCCCTTTAATGAAACATCAAGATAAACATTTCCTGTCATATTGTTATTCTAATAGATTCTCTTAGTGGAGAAAAGCAACCAATATAGAGTGCTCTCTTCCTGACAATTTTTAAGCACTCAAAACTACACTTATTTAAGATCTTTTTGGTTACATTTTCTTGAAAATGTGAAAGTTGCTTACCCTAATTCATGTATTGCAGAGAGATGGCAATGCGGCCGAATTGAAGGATGGCGTAGAGGTGAAATCCAGAGATATTGATGGATTAGCTTTTTCAACACCATCGAAACGTAAGAGTAAGAAAAAGTTGGAAGCAGCATCTGTGCAAGCTGCCTCCTCTTCTTCATCAGTTACCCACACTGAAGCTTCACCTTTGACAACCTTAAAGTTCATTTTGGGAGTAGCCTTTGTGTCCGTGATCATCGGTGTTATTCTTGGAAAGCGTTATTAGTTTAGGTTTGTGTTTCTTGATTTTGCCCCCTTTGTTGATTTTTCTTTCCATTTTCCTTCATATAAGAATGCACAGCAGAATGGTAAAGCTTAAATTCGTGCATTCTTTCTTGCTCAGATTTTGATGTTGGTTGGGGAACTTGTTTTCACTCCTTCCCTTGCCTGTTTGTCAAACATAGTTGGTTTATGTATCATCATTCAAGTTTGTATTCAGTAAATTGATTGGATTGCACAAGTTTCTGGTTTTTATCTCCTCGCAAAGTTCCTGCATAAATGGATTGAAGGAAGATGCATGTAACTGATCCATTTCTGGAGATTAATTTGGAACAACAGAACAATTAACCTGAAATTTCTTCTGGAAAAACATTGCAACAGGTGATTCTTACTTTTTCATCTACCAAGATATGAAAAATGCCAGTTACAACGGGTGATTGCAGCCAGAATCAAGAAGGATGAGACTCTGCATTTGAAGCAGGCTTCAAAATATTTGGAAATTCCCAATGGAACAGTTGCCCCCACTCTAAAACTACCCATGACTGAAAGTCATCCTCAACAAATTGCTCTGGCCATGGTTTTCGTGTGACCAGTGAGCATGCATCTCTCAGGAAGTTCATCTACAACTTGGCATAATGAGCTAAATTCCCTTTTCTCGAACAATAACATGAACACTGCACAGCTTTACTCCTGCAATATGTTGGCAAGTGCAGAACACTGGACTCGAAAATAGCAGTTTCAGTTTTACGGGGAGAAAATTTTCCCAAACCTATGCTATTTATTCCCGAGCACCAGATTCAACTTTTTTCACTTCCTCTTCATTCTCTAACATATTTCTGAGGCAAAATGCTATGGCATCATCAGCCACAAACATGAATTCTTCAAACGAAGAAATCATTTTAAGCTATATGGAATCCAGTAAATGAGAGGGCGTCCACAGGATCCTTTTCCTGGTTTCTAAGAACCGTATAAAAAAATTAGTGGAAAATCAACATTTTCCTTAGCATCCAGTTGCTGAACACCTCCTATAGATGAAAGCCGAGTTGAGTATTCCAACTTACATTTCTGTCAGATAGAAGTTGTATTGAGCAAAGACAAGATCGCTAAGTCTTTGACGCTCAAGAAAATTTCTCGTGACATGTATTTCTTCAATGGAAATCTTATTCGGCTTACACACGATTGAACTGCAAGTTTGACTGAGAATTCGGGGGGCCAAATGTTGCAAATTTGGGCAACCTCCACCATATATAGACCACCATTCACCTAATAATATGGATGAATAAGACAGAAAATGCAATCAGATTCAGATACCGTTGCAAGTACAAGTCTTCTCTAAAGGTTTGGGCATATGGATCAAAAAAACTTAGATACACATCTCTCTCCTAATCTTTCAATCATTAATTCTGAAGTTAAATATCATAATTGTCTCAATTCAGAGAAAAGGAAGAAAACCAAAAGAGGCATATGAGTTATCTTTTAATGCATATCATAAATCTATACACAATCACACTAAAAAATAATGAAAACTTGGTAGTGGTTCCTAAAGTTCTAACTTCAAAGCATGCATCTTTGTGATAGGCATGTGTAGGGGGTTATTTTCTTGTGGCTTCCCCTTAATGGAACTATAATTCCATAATTGGTGGCAATCACCATAAAGTTAGCAACGAAAATAAGCTGGAAATAGCAATTTGAATTCCACTCTATATATGAACCCTTGCCAGGAAGCAAATTGTCTCTGCCTCTGACTGCTATCGGCCTTCCTAAATCTCCAGTAGCATTCTTGTATAAATGTATTTCTCTGACAATTTGGTCCTGGATGTTCATATCAGGAAGCAATCTCTCTATGCTATCAAACATTGATGACAGGATATCATTAAGTATTTTCCCTCAGTACTGTAGAAAAACTTGGGGTTAAGGAAGAAACCTGCAGCATAAAGTGGAAGATGCCGCTGCGGTTCCCATCTATGATCAATAACATTCCAGTAAACCATATCATCATCTTTCTTGACTGTTTCTTTCACTCGGTAAATTCCAGCATAAACGTATTGTTGGGAAATATCACAATACCCACGCGCAGCAACCACACAAAATAACAAGCTCAAATCAAGAATAAGAACACACAAATATATTTGGTTCGGCCCAACTCAAAATGGCCTACTCCAAATCTAATCCACTATCAAATAAATCTTTACAATTATGAGACTTTTAGAATGAGAAAAGTCTCCTAAAACTCCTTACTCAAAACTTAACCCAAAACCCAATTACACCCTTTTAATAGCCTACTCACTTAGCTATTCTTTTGGTGTCTAACTCTCTGAGGTTACTAAACTAAAACCAAAACATCTTATTTATAGGGGTGAAACCCTTTATACCTTTACTAAACTCCCGATGTGGGATACAAGACAAATTCAAACTTACTTAACTTTCGATGTGGGATTCTGAGATTCAAGGCAAATCCCAACAAATCCTCCCTTGACTTGAATCTCCAAACACTTCAACAGTATCTGCAAAGCTAACATGCTTACCTATCTTCTTTTCTTTCATCACAGGCATTCCAGCAACTGAGCCTCCATCAAACATGTACAAGTGATTGACCCTATTCCCTTGTAGAATCACACTACCATTCTTGTACACTTTCAACCAATCATTACTACCATAATATGTGTACCCTCGAGAAGCTAACTCACCCAAAGCAATCAAATTGTAGTGACAATTTGGTACATACCTTACATGATGAAGTGTCCTAATAACACCATTGTGAGATCTAAGGCGAACACTCCCAATGCCTTGAATCTGCACCTTTTCTTTGTTAGCAATCACAATATCCCCATACTTTTCATTCTCATTCAACTCCACAAAGCAGCTCCTATCATTGCAAACATGAACTGTAGCAGCTGAATCTAAAACCCAACCTTTATCACTTTTCAAAGTCTGAGTCTCATCCACACAAGTTGTCAAAACAACATCATCATCATCAGACACGACAGCAACAGTATCACTCTTTTCTTCATCTGATTTCTTCTCATCATTCGCCCTTTTAAAAGCAGCCATATCCCTTCTCAGCTTCCTACAGCGTACTTGGATATGTCCCTTCTCACCACAATAATAACATTCTACATCACTGTAATCTCTGTCTCTTGACTTAGATCTCCATCTTGATCCATCAATCCTCTTTTGAGTCCTCCCTCGATCAAAACCCTCTACAGCTAGTGTACTCCCCCCAGGTGATGAGTTCTTAGCTCCCATAAACCTTTCATTCTCACGCAACAGGGCAGTCACATCATCCAACTTCAAAGTAGACCTGCCTACCAACACAGTCTGAACTAAAGGCCTATAAGACTTGGGCAAAGATGACAGCAAAATTAAAGCCTTCTCTTCATCTTTTAACTCATCAACAGAAATCGCTAACAATTGAGAAACCAATCTATTAAACTCATTCAGGTGATTGTGAAGACTCATACCTTCTTCCATCTTCAAAGAATACAGATCCATCTTCAAACATAATCTATTAGTCAACGACTTCGAAGCATAAATACCTTCAAGCTTATCCCACAAACTCTTCGGAGTACTCTCAGTCAACACACTGTACTTTACTTCTGGAGCTAATG
Organism: Durio zibethinus; assembly: GCF_047325235.1. Taxonomy (NCBI): domain Eukaryota; kingdom Viridiplantae; phylum Streptophyta; class Magnoliopsida; order Malvales; family Malvaceae; genus Durio; species Durio zibethinus. The sequence continues at coordinate 12,390,930 of NC_143182.1, forward strand.
CCAATCTAATAGTACTAACAGCCTTCTTCTGAATCCTATTCCAATTAGCATCAGACATTCCCTCAGGCTTACTACTCTCTAATGCCTGATCCAACCCTTGTTGTACTAACAGATCTTGAATCGTACTTTGCCATAACATAAAATTACTCTTTCCATCAAATAACGGAATCTCAAACTTAGGCATAGACATACCAGACATACCTTCTTCAGACATCTTCAAACACTGCTTCACGATCTCTTGGACCCACGAACTTTAAACCTCGAACCTCGCTCTGATACCACTTGTTGGGAAATATCACAATACCCACGCGCAGCAACCACACAAAATAACAAGCTCAAATCAAGAATAAGAACACACAAATATATTTGGTTCGGCCCAACTCAAAATGGCCTACTCCAAATCTAATCCACTATCAAATAAATCTTTACAATTATGAGACTTTTAGAATGAGAAAAGTCTCCTAAAACTCCTTACTCAAAACTTAACCCAAAACCCAATTACACCCTTTTAATAGCCTACTCACTTAGCTATTCTTTTGGTGTCTAACTCTCTGAGGTTACTAAACTAAAACCAAAACATCTTATTTATAGGGGTGAAACCCTTTATACCTTTACTAAACTCCCGATGTGGGATACAAGATAAATTCAAACTTACTTAACTTTCGATGTGGGATTCTGAGATTCAAGGCAAATCCCAACACGTATCCCATTGTAGACCTCTTCTTGGTACCAACTATTTCTAGAAATCGCAAAAGGGGAAATGTTAAACACACAATCAAGATGAATGAATTCCAAAATGACCTATTTCTAATAATATCTAACATTACTAGACCCCCTAGTTTCTTTGCATATGGACAATCCAACCAATCCTGAGAGTTAATCATAGCCTGCAAATTTAGCTTAAGATCAACCACTCTTTTCAGTGTTCCAAAGTTTGTAGCAAAACGAGTAACTGCTGGTTCCACAATGTCATTGCCAAAAGTAAATCTCCTCATCGTATTCAGAATCACACCATCGATTGTAGACAAATCTTGTGACAGATTTAGCTTGTTGAATTGTTTCATTAATCCACTCAAGGTTACCCAAAATCCTGAACCATCATATCCACACAATGAGCTAAGCAAGGAGCCCAATAGAGAGAAGGAAATGACTCCATTAAACTTTTTCTAGTAAAAAAATATTGCTCTTCACAATTAGTGATCACTTGCACAACTTTCTCAACTCCTACTTCTTCAACTACCGGCTTAAGCAATTCATACAGATGATCTGCAGAATAAATAATATCAGATAGCATCCACAGATTTCAAAAACACAGTTGTTTGAGGACAGTATACCAAAAAATTTAACAAAGTTCTGCCAGTTTTCGAGCTCCATTGCTCAACTAAAATACAACACCCTGTCTTCCGCCACATTGCTTTTTACCGATTGATATCCACCACCTCTGGTCTTGACAGGAAAGTGGGTACAATCCGTGATCCCCCAGATGCAATAGCATCAATCATTGGTTGAAAATAAACCGAGTTCACTGCATCCAACTTCACCCCAATGTCATACACAAAACGCCCTATTGCCATATGAACTGGATCCTCAACCCCTTTTGAAACCAATGCAAGATCAGTTTTGTCACAAGAATCACCATTTGTTGGCAAACTTCTATTCCTTCCTCTTTTCCGACTAGCTCTACTTCCCTGACTGACTTCTCCAGATTAGAATCAAGTTCCAAAGAATTCACAATTGAAACGGGTTTGATCCCATTGCTAACATCATCAATGTAGGCAGAATTTTCTATCTCGCCCACATATGGACTACCACTACTACCACAGGCCAATAATCCAGGAATTGTTCTTTGCTTTGTTATTTTGTTTCACTAAAACCCCATTTAAGCTTTCCTGCGTAAGAGCGCAAACCCCCGTTGGAACTTGTTCACAACTTGGACTCTGACCTTTTCGACGGGCTAGATGTTCCTTAAACCTATGAAGCCCACCCCCTTTAAACATCTTGTTAGGATACATGCATTTAATTTGCAGTCTTTCCCCATTTTTAAACACTTGAAAATGGTTCCAAGCAGGATCTTGCTTTTCCTTTGTAATTGATATAGGCACCAAATTCAACTCCATCTGAGCAAACCCTTTTGTTTTTTCTACTAACAAAAGATATATTTCATTGTACTCGGAGCAATAAAATTTAGCTAGAATTATAAGAACTTGTTTTTGCTGGTTTTGGTGGTTCATCTAATTATATGAACCGGTTTGGGAAAGGGGAACCGGTTGTGTTGACCCAAATTTGACGAGGTCAATTTTACTTATATCAAATAAAAAACTTAATTTTTTTTTAAATGAAAATGAGAGTGAATATTATATTATGAATATGAGACGAAGATAAATATAATTTTAAATTATTATTAGATACGAAATTTGAGATAAATATTAAAATATTAATTTTATATTCATACTTTATATATATAAATAAATTTTTATTAAATAGTATAAATATTATTTTAAATTAATTAAAATAAAAATATTTTTATTAAAAAATATATTAATATATACTAATAAAAATAAATTTTAGTTTTTAATTTTTAAAAAATTTAAGAGTAATAAATATTATTCATATTTATTAAATATTCATATGAAAATAAAAATAAAATTAAAATATTCATTAAATATGAATAAAAATAAAAATAATATAAAAATTTAAATATAGAAATGAAAAATATTCTTCCGTCCGATACTCTCCCTGTTGACAAGTCAAAGTTGGGTTGGGTTTTCACTGCTGCCTGCTGAGTTTGAGGTTTCGTGGCGAGATTAGCCACTGTTTTGGTTTGAGGGAGATTTTTATTTTCAATATTTTTTCTTCTGTAATTGGAAAACAAATGGAGGAAAAGTCTTTTTTCGCAAAAAGAGTTTTACCTTTTACATTTTAGTCCCCGGATAACTACAAATTTGCTCTTTCAGAGTGTTTATAAAACTTTTTTAACACTCAACTCAAGAAAATGATAGACTTAAAAGGAAAAACAAATTGAAAATAAAAAGAAATTTTGTATAATTATTTTGTGATTTCATGAGTGCAGGATATGAATTACTGAGCTGATATCTCAAATTTAGTCACATACCCATAGTTAATAAAATTCTCAAAAACAATTGAAAGTTAGAAAGTAGTATGTAAATGATAAAATTAAGAATATATATATATATATATGTATTGATTTTACATGCATATTTTTCAATGTCGTTAAGATTCAATTCACATTAATTAAGTTTCGAATTTAGATTAGAAAATTGGCTAAAATTGAAAAAAAAAAAACTCTTAAACTTTATAATTTTATTTAAATAAATTATTATATTTTTATTATACTTAAATAAATTTTTAATATTTAATTTACATTTAAATAATTTTTTAATTTTAATATATATGCAAATAAATTGTTAACCTTTTAACTTATTCTAAATAAAACTCGACGACTTTAAATCTTGTAAAGTTGTCCATATGCGGACACAGCAAGTGCCAACTCTAAACTCATTGCAAACCTAAAGATAACTTAAAATTAAATTAAATTAAATACTAAACAAAGTCAAAATTAATTCTTTTTTTTTTTTTTTTGGGTTTTGTAATTGACTCAAATTGAATTTATAATCATAAGGTTTACACATCATTAATAACATCTAACTTCGGAAGCCATCTTCTTTTCCAATTCCCATTTTTTATAAAATTACAAATATTAAATCTATATTAAAATTTTACTTAATTAAATTACTAAACAAATTAACTAATTAACTTGATATAATTAGATAAATTTAATATAAACGTAAACTAAACAGGTCACCTTGATTTCGAATTCCCAGGTGTTGGGGAAAGAAAATTTTAAATTTTAAATTCATAATTGTTATGTTATGGTTGCCAAATCAACACATTAATCGTCATATTAGTCCAATTAATGCCAATTAACCACCAAAATGGCGATCAGCTCAATTGGTCCCGATCATAATCATGTTAACATAAATCAACTATCAACCAACTTTTTTAATAAAGATGTATTATTCGTGAATATGTTTTATTTTTATTTTTTTATATTTATTTATTAAATTTAATAAATGATTTTAAATAATATTTTTATATTTATTTATTAAATGAATTAAATACAAATAAAAGATTATTTGATTTGTTTATGTTCATAAATAAATTTGTTTAAAGTTTGCTTGTTTATTATTTGTTTTATTTTTGTTTATTATTCGTTTATAATAATACTAATAAAATTATATTTTTATTTTTATCATAATTTTATTTTAAGATTCATTTATATTTATTTAAGTTTATTTATATTCGTTTAGAGTTTATTTATTTAAATTTGTTAGATTATGATTTATTTATTATTCATGAATATGTTCGTTTAAATATATTCATGAACATATTTATTTAATATTTACGAATAAATTTATTTAATTTAATTAAATCGAATATAAATAATTTATTATATAAATGAATAAATAAAATAACTTTTTTTTACAAAACACGAACCAAATTTAAATATTTTTAAAAATAAACAAACAAACTAAAATATATACTCATTCATTCGTTTATTTTGTATTCGTTTACAATCCTATACTTAAAAAGATAAAATTAAAACACATGTACCTCATTCTAATTCTACTATTAATTTTCGAATACATTTACTTCTTTTTTAATCTTTTTCCTTCTCTCTATTTTCCTTTTATCTAATACAAATTACCCATTTTGAGTGGGAGAACGCATCCCAAAATCTTAGACGAGAAGTTTTATGCTTTTTTTTTTAAAATTTTTTCAGGTCATTCCAACCACTAAAATTAGCTACTAAATCATTTTTCAGCAAAGCATTCAGCCACCGTACTTCAATTACCTCCGCAACAATAAGGGAGAAATCAACTGGGGTTAAAAATTAATAAATAGTTGATTTAATTAATTAAAAACAAATTTTTATGAAAAAATTTTAGATTTAAATTTTATTGGTGATTATTTATTAGAATTATTTTAAATATATAATTTATAATTATTTATTTTAAATTATTAAATACGATATATTTTATTTTGATTTAAAAAATTAAAAAAATTATTTATTTTAAATTTTTTTGTAAAAAAAAAAAAAAATAAGGGTAAAAAGATTGATGAATTAATCGACGCCAAATTGTCTCCAAGGATAAGGTTATTGTCTAATTTTTAATTTTAAATAAGTGATTTTGGAATTCGATTATAAAAATAAAAATTTTATGAAAATAACGTCCATTCTCTTGTCATGTTTGGTCGTTTTCAGTTGGTAGCTAAGCAAAGATGTCAGCATTTTCAGAAGCTTATATTTGATTTAATAATCAAGTAGCATGTCAGAACAAGAGGATAACCATAGCTCCCACTCTGTCGCCACCACCCAGACCCTTAAGTCCCCCACAGCCAAATCTTTTAGTATATCGTAGATTGTCCTTTTTCAAAGGAAAAGACCGACTTCCCCTTGGAACCTGCATGTAGTAGGGACATAGTCCTTCTCAGTAGTCAATGACCAATAATTTCACATTTTTGTCAGAGTTCAAAACCATAGATAAGAATAAAATATGTTACGTTCATTGCAAGATAAATTTTTTAATTTATAAATTATATTAAAATATATATTTAAAATTTTTATGTAATAAGTCTAAAATTCAGAATGGCAATATATTCTTTTAAATAATACTAGTACTAATCCTTTTTTAAATTGAAAAATTAAAAAGACTAATTTATACAACAAGAAAAAAAAAACAAATGAAGGAAAAACCCTAAGCCTAAGTTTTTTTTCGATAAAAAATTAAATGAAAAAAATTATCTCATTAAAATTAAAATATATAGTAAATTTAACGAAAACTTACATTAATTTATAAATCATTCATAAAAAGAATTGATTGAAAATAAAAATCAAATATAAATCTTATAAACAAAATATTGAATCCTTATGGATTCAATCAATTTCTATTGCTTTAAGCCTAATTTTCTGGAATCATAATAAGTGCTTCTAGTACTTAAAATTTCTCATAATGTCAGGATTCATAATAAGTACATAATGTCATAATTAAGGAGTAAAAGGAAAATTTATTCGGAAAATGCCAAGCATCCTCAGCTTAAAATAGTGCCCTTATAATAACTTGATATCCTATCACCATGTAACCAATTTTCCATATGATATTCCTCCACATTGACGGGAACCATGTTGGAGATATATGATATCTCCGTCGTCTTACCTTTTTCTTTTTTTCAGCTTTTGCTTTCTTTCCATGTTTCAAAATTGATGAAAAAAAAAAAGAAATGAAAAAACCTATTTAGAGAACATAGTTGTTTCTCCATTGTTTTTATTATTATGATGAATTTATAAACCAAAATCTTGAGAGTCTAGAATTTTTAGTTACACAAAATTGGTAGTATTTCAATCGGACGGCTGCCATGCTGAGGCGGTCAACAGAGACAAATCTTTCCACCCCAACTTGAGGCACCCGTTCTCCTCCACCAGGGTATATCCTTTCCAAGGGAACATCCCCAGCAAAAGGCTAGCTTGGGCGGCCGGGTTTCCACCCAATGATACGGGTTGGAATCCGACCCGTTTCAACTCTTCACCCCATCTCTCCACTTTAACTTCGCCCGTCCTCTTGGGCCCACCGACTGCCACGATGTTCCTGATCTCGCTCCCAAACAGCTGCTGCTCCACCATGTGCCTTTCGAGACTGTCCACGCCTAATCCATCCCCAAGCGCGTCGAACAACGCGCTGTAATAATGCAATGCCTCCACGAACCTCCCTAGAAAACTACCACCGTGACTCAGGTCCTGTTCCACGATCGTGATTAATTTCGGCCTCAACATGGTCAATAATCTTAACGTTCCTAAATCACTGCCCGTAATATCGTATAAGCAATGATGCATCCAATGAACCACCAAAGCTTCACTTGGTTGCACCCCGAGTTGACTCAGATCTGTTACATTTCCAATTTTGCCTTCCAACGGATGGAACTCGAACGGTAACCCTAAAGAAGTCGCGAAATCAGCGAGCCTTTTCCCTGTCAACTCGAGAAGCTCCGAGGAGGACCCGAATCCAGTGATTCTCATTGATCGGATCTTTTTGGACCGGGATGCAAGGATGTGGAACAATCCTGGCCATTGGAGACCTTGCATGATGTCGAGATCGATGACGTGGACACGATCCTCACCGTCCAAGGCTTGGAAGATAGCTTGATTGGCGGTAAAGTGAGAGAATTTGACCAATGGACTTATCGAATTGTAAGATTGCAAAGCATTGAAGATCTTTTGGGATTGAGTCAAGGTAAGCGACTTGGCATCAAGAGGAGAATAGATTCTTAAGCAAGAACTCACCACACGCGCCTGGAGAGCGTGTGCGAAGTACGCACCGACGCGTTCGGGAGATGAACCAAACGGAGAAGAGAGCTCAGAGATTTCAGGTAAAAGATCGGTGGCGTCCTCGAGTTTATCCATGGCGACGCACTCGGCGCATTGGAGCAGAAGACCTAAAAGCCTTAACACCGTTGACTCACCTTCAATGACCGCTTCTTCCTGTTCATCGATGGCAGTTTTGTCGCCCGATGAGAAGTTAGGACGCTTAGTTGAAGGATCATCAGCGGAAGAATCGTCGACGGTTGTGGCGGAGATGTCTCTATCGTCGCGCTTTGACTTCATTGAGGACATAGGATTTGAGCTACGGTTGGACTTGATTGGAGATTGAGGAACTAGGCTTTGAAGCATTATCGATTAAGAGAGAGAAAGTAAATCGAGAGAGAGAGAGAGAGAGAGAGAGAGAGAATAGATTCGAAAGATGAGGAACTTTTGGGAGAAAAGGGACAAATCTCTTTTTGAGGAGAAGGACAAACAAAAATTTCTCTTGTGCAGAAGTGTCAGAGATTGAAAGCAGCCGGGCCTGTTTGGGAGCTGAGAAACTGAAGGAAAAAACTCTATCAAGGCCAAAAAAGGGACAACTTTTTTTCTTATACAAAAATCATTTAATATGATGATTGTTAGGTAAAAGGGTGGCTGTCGTTAAGTCCGTTTGATTAAATGGATTTTTCTTACCAAAAAAATAAAAAAAAGGAATTGTTAGGGATTGAAAATGAAATTAATTAATAAAAAATGGTTAATCAATTAAATAATAATTAAGCTAATTAAAGGGATGAATATTTGTCTTTATGTTATGTTTGTTAGGAGATGGAATAGTTGTTTTATCGTAGTAATTGTTTACTCTATAATGTTATGGTTGTATCGAAAGAAGGGGACTCTTATAACTTGATAAAAAAATGAGGCTGTCATTCATTCGAGAATATAATATATAATTCATGGTATTAGTAACTTATGTAAACGATCTAACTTTTTTACTAAAAGATAATCTCGAATAATGGTTTTGTATTCGACATCAATAAGATTGGAAGCCCAATCCGTCTTACAGGTTTTGATTTGATTAAATTTTATGGGATCTATTTTTTTTTTCAAGAATTAAGTTTCGAGTTAGATTGATATTATTAAAAAAATTTAAAATTAAATCGAATTTAAATTTTAGATAAATTCGATTCAATTTGATTCGATATTATATAAAAATTATTTTTTAATTATTAATTTAATTTTTTATTTATATATATTTATATAATTATATATTTATATTTAAAAAATAATATTTTATATTTTAAAAATAATATTTTATATTTTAAAAATAATATTTTATTAATTTTTTATTGAATCATATTGGATATGATTTATATAATGTCGGATTGAGTCAAGTTCGAGTATGAAAAAAAATTGGATCAGATCATATTCGAGTTTTATGAATATAAAATTGAGTTTAATTCGGAACGAGTAAAAATTCATCTCGATCCGATCCGTTACCAACTCCAAGCATTAATTATTTTATTTTAATTTTATTTAAAATTTAAAATATTTTTAATAAATTATATTTATCTTTTTACATTTCTAATTGATTTTTTTTATATTTTTTTTATTTACTTTAAGTAAGAGACTTTTATGATCAAGATATCATATATTAAATTAAAATTATATCTTAGGTAAAAATTAAAATCTTTTACCAAAAGAAAAATGAATGGTTTATCTTTTTAACATGAAGATAATTTTAAATAATTTAATGTATCTTACATTTAATTATTTTGATTTATTTTATTTAAAATTTAAAATATTTTATATAATAAATTATATTTATTTTTATATTTTTAATTGACTTATCCTTTATTACTATAAATAAGAGTCTTCTACAATCAAGATTTCATTTTGTTTTTTTTGAATAAAAAGATAATTTCATTCATTAATATGGTTACATTCATCAGTAAATGTCACACAACAATAGGAGTAAAGGCGGATGCCAATGAATATTTGGGTATCTATGAATTGATAAATAAGAAAAAAAAAATTTATCTTAGACATCTCAAAAAATTTTCCATTAGATACATCCACAATTTTTTTGAACATATCTTTTTTAATTTTTTAATCACTCCATTCAATGTCACCATTCAAAACCCAGCACTGAACCTAGTCCATTAAGATCCAGCATTCAGCAGACATCCGTTGAAATAATTAAACACCCTGGGAAAAAATCCTGGATCCCTCACTTACTGACCTCCTTAACCCAGAAGTCATCAACTTCAACTTGTATCCCATATTTTGCAAACTTAAAGGCAACCATATTACCAGTTGGTAAGGTATGTGATAAGGAATAGGTATAAAGTGATGACATCTTCACTCTGGCTTCATCAATTATCATTCTAATAGGAGACATGTCAGGTCCTGATGACTTAGTTTCTTCATGATCTGCAGAGCATCTCCTTCAAGTATAATGCTGCTGAAGCCCATTTCCTGTGCAAATTCCAGTGCTTTGGTTGCTGTGATTGCTTCCACTGTGAGAGGATCTTTGGCTTCAGTTGCCCCTAGTGCATCTCCTTTAAAGTCCCTTATAATAATACCTGTTTCCCCCTGTCATGCTATTGACATCAATGGCCCCATCAAAGTTGATTTTCACCATATTTGTGTTAGGCGGAATCCATCTTTCAGACCAGCTAACCTGGTTTTTGTGTTCAATTTAAGGAGCGTTAAATTCCAGCCGATACTCCTCTTCGTTCCCTCATGCAATTCCTTATTCCTCTTGCCTACATTGCAACCATGAAGAGCTGAAATTGTGACTGGTTAAAAGATATGCAAACCTGCTCTATCCAGCTGGAACCATCAGTGACATTGTTGCAATGTTTCAGATTAATGTTCAGCTGGTGCCACACATTTTCTGCATGTCTACAGTCTTTGAGTGCTTGCAGAACTATTTCTGCATCTCCTGCACATCTGAAACATTTGCCATCCACATTTAACTTCCTTCTAAGTAGATTTCCTATAACAAGAAGGATTTCATGATAAACTCCCCAAGTGAACGTTCTGATTTTGTTAGGAAACTCAGCTGACCAAATGTTCTTCCTACATGACCTACGTACTATTTTTGCTTGTGACCTGCAACACCATGTTTAACTTATTTCCACTTTTAATAGTGTATCAGCTTCATCTTGTGAGAAACTGATATAAATGAGTTCCCTTTTTCTATTGTTCAATTCTTAAATTAATTAATGTAAAAATCTTTTCTTTCTATATCTCTCAAAAGACTTTAATATAAATTTTAACATCTATCAATTTGATTGTTTCCTTCAAAATTATCATTATTTTGAATAGGAAATAAGCTTAAATTTGAAAGAACCAAGGGTAAAAAAAAAAAAACAAAACAAAAAAGAGAAAAGTGGGCTTTTCCTTTGAACATGAGGCATTGGAGTGGTAAGTGGATTGCCCTTTCAAAAAGGATTAAAATGAAATTTATTATCGTATATTTGTTATTATACTTTAATTTTTTTTGAATTTTGACTGGGCTTATTCATGGATGGGACAGACTTGGACGGGTTCCATCAAAGCTCGGACAGATATTTTGGGTTATTCTTTGCTGGAGCCACGAGTCCACCGAAGCCATTAGTCCAGTCCAACTATTGGAGGCACCGGGGCTCGAACCAAACGGAGTTAATTTTCTAGTATCGAAATGTGAAAGCTTGTTTATGCATGCTATTGCACACACAACTATCCTACAATCTATGCGGATAGTGGATCCGGTAATCTAAACCCCTATATGCTGCCATATCATAAAAAAAAAAATACAAAATTGATTATCTAAACTTTTTACAAATATCATATATAAGTTTGATAAAATTTAAAATATATATTTTATATTTTTATATCGATCTAATTATAACACATACTAAAATTTTAACAAATATCGTATATAAATTTACTAAAATAAAAAAAAAAAATTTATATTTTTATATCGACTAAATTATAATGTAATTTTTATATAAAACATGTCGTGAATACAAAAAATATTAATATTTTATATGGATATAAGAATTATCAAATCTACAAAATAGTTCAAAGGACTCAAGTCCAACAACATAATTCAAGCGCGTTAAAAATAAAGGCAATCATCTTTAACAAGAAGATACCACTGCAATTCCAGCTTGAAAGGAATGTTTAAATCCCACAAATGTATCATCAATGCAAAAAACAATCTGAGCCAGCCAACCAAGACCTACTGTTGCATGAGAAACTGATGCATCTATCATTAGAATAACAAACTCAATTCCAGAAATCAGAAATCCTAAAATAGTCTTTTAATTTAAGCTCAGATTGCAATTCAAACAAGCGTAGCAAACCCACTTATATATGTTGTGCCATCAGAAAATCTGTCAAAAATCCAATTTGCCTTACAAGAATGAAGGAAATCTAAAAAAGTAAAACATTAAACAACAAAATGAATAACACAGCTAGCACAAGAAACCAATGGTTACTTTCAACTACACCTGGCAATTAGTGTTTCCGTATCATATTCATTAATAAAAAATTAGATTGAGAAATTTGTTTACATCAATTACAAAGGCACTTTTTTTTTTTTTTTACCAAACTCGTACAATTTTTGCTAAAATTTCAAAATTTCCCTATAGTTTTTGTTGTGTTTAAAATTGCAGAACAACTTTGAACGTAAAGAAACAAAGGGTAAACAAATCCAATTAAATCCTAACTTCTAAACTAGAATATAGAACAATATTTGAGTAAATTATTGTGTTAAATTCAAAATTTGAACACAAGCTAGTCATGCTGGACACTTCAAGAATAAGAATCTAATGATTTGTACAACTAATAACTACAAGCTTAAATTCTTGATGAAAGCAACTTACAAACGCAATAATAGATCCAAACCAGGAAATCAACAGACTAACAGTTACAATTAGATGACAAATGAAAGATTGAAGAACTAAATTGCACGAACACTTTAAAATCAAAGAAAAATCATATCCAATCAGATAAAAAGATGCACCTCAGGATAAGCCATACCATTTCTCAAAATTTCTCTCAGTATAGCAGCAAAACTCACTAACAAATCACGCAGCAATGTTAAATCACTTAGATAATATTTAATTCTCATCCTCCAACAAAATCATGAATCACTCAGAAAAGTTGAAAAACATAATAAATTTCTAACAGAAGTAAGCAAATCACGAAGTTTCATATGACAACAAGAACCCAGAAATATCTCATTGAAACAGATTCAAATCCGTCCTTTAAACCTAAAATGTTTAAGACAATGCATAAATCTCAAACTTTTTTTAACGACAAATCCAACAAGCCCTTCAAAACCTAAGCTTAGTAAAGAACCACCTGTTCTTTCCGGTCTTGAACCTTTCTTCAAACCTCTCCTTGGTGGCCTTACAAGCAGCCACTTTCTTGTCCTTTGACTGGAGAGCATCGACAGTAACCACGTCTTTCAAGTCCACGTCGAGGGTGTAGCGCGTGGGCATCAGGTGCTGGTAATTCACGAGCTTGACGAAGCACTTGACGCGTGATTTCTTGGCTGTTTTCTTGGCGGAGTCCTTGCGGATAACCTTGCTTGGGTACTTCTTTATCCCTGCAACCAAACAGTGGCCATAGGGGCGGTCACGTGTGCCTTCGTCGGAGGATTTCACGATCACGGCTTTGCGTCCGGCGTATCGGCCTTGGAGAACGATCACGGCCTTGTTGGGTTTTAGAAACTTCACCATGGCGACGACGGCTGCAGCGACTCTGATTCTCTCCTCGTAGAAACCCTAAGTCGAGAAACAAAGAAAAACGAAAATGATGTATATATATTGAGTTGTGTGAAACCCAAGCACTTTGGAATTTTTATGGGCTCTAGTGGGCTTTTAATATAAATTTGGGCTGAATTGAGTTTGACCCATTATTTTAGATTATTAATATTTAAATTATATGCATTCATATTATAAGTTTAATATTGTATTATGACACTTTCATTATTCGAATTATGCTCTTTATTAAAATTGTAGCATACCAAAAATTTATTTTTTGGATTCTATAAAAGTGAATATTTGATGTGTAAGTTAAGCCGAAAAGATGTAATTGAAAACTTATGATTGTATTGTAAGTAATTTCCTTTATTGTAATAGAATTGTTTTATGGATTTTTAATTGTACTTTCCAAACTTATTTTTTGAAATAAGATTTTATTCTTTAGATCAACAAAATATTGGTACTTATAAAAAAATAAAAATATAATATATTTAGTGCAAAAAATAATGAATAGTATAAAATAATTATCATCATTTGTACCCTTAAAAAGGATAATTAGATAAGAAAAATGATTAGTTACCCTCTTACTATGAGATTGGATGATAAATATTTTTATATTTTATATTTTCCTTTTAAAACTTACATCTAAAATTTACCTAAACTAATGAAGATATAAATGTCACTAGGTTTTGTCACCTATACTTCACATGATTAGTCTTTTATCTTTAAAAATATTTAAATAATATATATGTACATAAATATATGTATATATGCGTATGTATGTACATAGACATGTAAGTTTTTTAAATCATAAAAAGTTTTTTCTTATTGAAATAAAAATTAAAATAAAAAACTAAATTTAAAAAAAGAAACAAAAAAAATTAAAATAACAATCATATTAAAAAAAATTATTATGAAAGACCAATGAAATCATGAAACTTACAAAAGAAACAAAAGTGAAAAATCAATAAAATTTATTTATATTTTTTATTTTTTAAAAGATTTATTTTTAAATCGTTAATTCATGGAATATGTATAGATTGGAATTAATATAATAATGATTTGTGACTTTTCGTCTCTCTATTATTAATTAAATTTAAATAATTTGTAAAATATGAAAACTTTTTCAAATAAGACTGATTTATATTTCTTTTTCTTTTCAAAGATTTATTTTCAAATCATTAAATAATGAAATATGAAAACCCAAAATAAAGAGGGATCTACCTAGACATTCGTAAAATTAAATTAGTTTTGCACCATCTCATGTTTTTTTATATGATTTATATTTGATAATCCAACCATTAAATTTTATACGCTATTCAAATAAAATATGCATGCCAAATTTCAAGTCAATTTAAAACATATAATTATTTGTGTGATAATAATAAAATATTAATCAATAGTATATATTGAAACGATATTATTCTCGATCGAAATTATAAGAATATTAAAGTGACTTGAAACATTATGTGAATAATAGGTATAAATAGGTTGTTAAATCTAATGGTTGGTTTATAAAAATATTTATCATATATGAAGTTATAAAATGGTGTAAAACAAATTAATTTTATACTTGTGTAATTTGATCCTTTTGTTAAAATTAATATAATATTTTTTATGACTTTTTGTATTTTTTTTATTTTTTCTAAATTTAATTGTTAGTCGATTATGAAAATTTTTTAAAAATAAATTGATTATGAAAAGATTGAAATTAATATGATAATATTTTATAAAATTTCTTTTTCTATCATTTTAATTTGCTTAGGTGGTAGAAAATTATGAAAGTTTGAAAAGTTGATTTATATTTTTTTCTCTTTTTAAATATTTATTATTAAATCATTAATTACTAAAATGTGAAAACATGAAAAATTAGTTCTAACCTTTCACATTTTACTTTTTACTTCAAATAAATATTGAATTAATAACTTAATATGTAATATATACATCATTAATATGCATATTTATTGTTCAAAATCTAATTTTATATAGGTTGGCCTTGAATTGATCTTTATTTTGAAATGACAAAATATTAAAGCTAAATAAACTTGATCAAGATTTTGAAAAAGATTTATTTAGTACATGTTATTAAGTTTTATATTTTGGTACTAAATAAATAATATGATTTTCAAAGCTTAAACAAACCTTTCTTTGTTTTCATATTTCTTAAACCAAATTTACTTTTAAAGATTATTTATTTGAACTTAATGAAAGTCCAATTGTTGCTTTTAAAGTGAAATTATTCATTTTGGATTTAATATAATTTTGACAATATTGGTTTTGAGACATAGATTAACTTAAGAAAGCTGCTTTACAATAACACAGTTTTCTAATATTGAATTTGTTTTATTTTTTTGTATTAATTCACAAAGTTTTAATATTTGAATTTTATATGGTTGGAAAGCTCTTTGAGTCTACTTTCTAATGGATCAAACAAAATCAAAATCCAAATTTTCTAAGAAAAGATTTTGAATTTTTACTAGACATTCTACAGTTGTCAGAAAAACTGTACAAGGGGTAATTTTGAAAATTCACTATAATTCGTACACAGTGAATTAGGTGATGAACTTTATATGGATCCTTTAAGTCTAGTTTCTAAATCTTTAAATGGTTTGTAATTTGAATTTGTATAACTCAAGTTATGATCAAATTAGTGAGTAAAGTACAAAACAGAAAACTACTACCCAGCATGGACTGGATCGATCCCTTCTAGAAGGGATTAATTGGTTTTCAACCAGAATGCCCTAGGACTGAATTTCCAGAAAAGGGATCGATCACCCCACATAGGGGATCGATCGGTTAGGCAATTTTCAAGTGAAAAATGGTTCAAAACATGAACCAATCGATCCTCTCATAAAAGAGATCAATTGGTTATTGCCCATAATGCTCCAACGGCTACTTTTTCATGCTTTCAACGGGTATTTCTTCACTCCAAGCTTCCCCAATGGTTAGTTCATCAATTTCTCTATAAAGAGGGCACTCTAACATACCAAGAAGACAGAGGAATCAAGAGAGTAAGAGTCAAGAAGCAATATTTTCATTATCTCAAATAATCAAGAGTTTTTAGAGCTTCAAAGTCTATATCTTTGTATTTATTGTATCCAAACTATTTTTGTTGTTCATTCATCATTCTTTTGTCTATACCTTTGTGTACTTCAACTTAGCAAACACCTAACCTTTGTGAGATTCTTAAAGTTTGCAAAATACTTTATTTTTCTATTTTGTGAGTTTGTAAGCTTAAGGGGGAGGATAACCCTTAAGAGTATATTGTGTTGAGTTTGTAAAGCTTAGAGAAGCTTGGTTGTAATCTTCAACACTTATAGTGGATTGAACTTATTGGTAAGAGAGGCTAAGGAAGAGAACGTAGGTGCCTAAAGAAAGATCAAACCTCTATAAATCGCGATATTATTTTCTCTATCTTTATCTCTTATTTACTTTCAATTATTATGTTTAATTGTTTAGCAAAATTTGTGCTTATTGAATATTATTTTTGAAAATTCATTAAAACCAATTCACCCCCCTCTTGGTTTATTCCAAATTTTTGAGCTAATAATATATAGATAAATATGATAACTTTTCATATTCTTTTTTTTTATGTTAATTTACTAAAAAATAAGTAATACTTGTAAATATTGAAATTAATACGATGACTTTTCATGTTATAATTTTTTATTTAAACTAATTTATACTAAAAAAAGATCAAAAAAACATTTAATATTTGTATTTATTGTGTGGGAATCCATCATTACAGATAAATAAATGGAGAATAAATTGCTTTTAATATATTAAATCAAACAAATAATAATTTTTTTTATCTCTTGTTTATATTTGCATTCTTTAAAACATTTGATATCATTAAAAACTTATAAAAGGATCGGTGATAAAACAATTGAAGGATTCATTTCTATTAACTAAATAAAGGTGTTTTTTGGCAAAAAATTATTTTGAAAAGGAACTTTAAATAAATAAATAAATACATATAGATATTTATGAGCTCATTACTTTGACATTAAATCTCTAATATTAATTTTTTGGATTAATGTTATGAATAGTTTTTGAACTATAGTAAAATTTCAATGTAGTACCTAAATTTTAAAAATTTCTAATGAGGTATCTGAATTATAAATTTGTTAACTAATATAATACTCACCTTTAAGGTGGCTAACTCCAAATGGTGACACATGATACACAAATAACTCTTTAAGTATCATATTAGTTAACAAATTTATATTTTAGGTACCATATTAGAAAATTTTAAAATTCAGGTATTATATTGAATATTTTACTATAACTCATAGATTATTCTTAACAATATCCTGAATTTTTTTTTGTGTATGTATCTAGAAGTAGAAACTTATATGAAATTTCTATTACAATAAATATCTGTCAAAACTCATGTGTGCTAATTACCGTGGTTTCAATAGTGGGATAAGATTGATAAATTTTCAATAAATCCTTAATATTTTATCAACTACATACATATCTTCTCATATTCTTGATAGTTTTTAAATTAAAGATCTTCATAACGATGATATGTGCATGTAACCATCATGACTAAGAGAAAGGTAAGTTTACATAACTTTAGCTTAGATAGATTTTCACTTTCTTTTTTGTATATTTGTTGTTTTCAAAAGTAATAATTTGAAATGAAAATAATAATTTCATTACTATATATAAATTATCATTTAAAATCAATATTTTAGCTAATAGATATGAAACAAAAATGAAAATTATGTTATTATGAACAATCATATTAAATGAAATATATATTAAATTTATTTATTTATTTATTATGTTATTTAATCTTCAATATTCATCTATTTTTAATTTTTTTTTTTGAAGTAGATATCATAAAGTATGGAAGTCAGACAAAAAATTTATAACTAAACTTATTAACAGATAAAGAAAGTTATGCCTCATATCTTTATACTTATGTTTCAATTCTAAGAATTGGATTTTTTCAACATTCATAAAAGTTTATTATTTGTTGGACTACAAAAAGAGCTTAAACTATCTCCCATCCCATAAAACTAACTCTCTCTATACACCTTAAACTTTTAAAATTTCTAAATGTTAAGGCAAATATTTCTTTCATATTTGAGTTAGTTATTTAGTGTTACATAACAGTTATTGATTATTCACATGAAAAGATAATTGTTAATTATTATAAAAAATATAATAGTGGTATCAATGTCAAAAACTTTTTTCTTATTTTAGATTACTAATAATTTAATTTATAATTATGAATTTACAAATAATATAAGGTTGTTGATAATATGAATAATATGAATACATAGATATTTATAGTTATAAAAAATATAAGAAAGTATAATATTTTTCTTTTTTGATTCTAAAATTAACAGATACAAAACAATCAAATTAAATTGTATAGTGATTTCATAAATTTTTTAAAATATGATTTTAGAATGATTAGTTTTAAAATTTTAAAATATTATCTTTTTAACAATTTTATTTTCCATTATCTTTTTAAAAAATAATGATTAAATGTTTAATTTGACAAATGAATCAAACATGTGATTTTAGATTAAAAAGCATATCAACCATAATAAGATGTAAAATTTATTGTGTATGCAGTTCACTGCATTTATTTCCAAATGATGCATAAAAACTTGAAAAGTATAAAGAGAAATTGAAGTCAATTTCATCATATTTCAAATTTGAATAAACTAATTTTAATTTCAAAAAACTTGAATGGTTATTAATACACTCTAAATATTGAAATATAAGTATTATTTTATTTGACAAGATAAAAACTTTTTAAAAATTAGTAAATTAATGTACTTGAATTAAAAGTAATAATAAAAAAGAAACTCATTATTCAAAATCACCTAATTATCACAAAATAATAATGTATATAGTATAAATGCATAATGAAAGAGTTTCAAGTGAAAACTTTTAGCCTATATTTTAGATTGGGGTAAGTGAAAGGAAAGGAAAGGAAATGAAGAAACATTTCTTTATCTTTCCTTTATTTGGATTTCACATAAATTAAAATAAAGGAAATGGAAGGATGCTTAACCCCCTTGTTTTCCTTCACATTCTTTTATTTTTTTTAATTACTTCAAATTAGAAGAAAGGAAATGAAAAGGAACATTTTTAAAACTTGAAATAACTATTATACCTTTATTGTTTTTTCATATTCCAAATAAAGTTTTTATTTATTGCGAATCTAGTTAATGATAATTCTTCTAACAATCCTTCATGAACTCATTGTCTAAAAACATAAATTAAAAAAAAAAAGATATTACCTTATTATAAAGCAAACCCCTAACAAAAAACAAAAAAAAAAATTGATTTAATTTTATATTATTGGTTTAGTACATAAATCAATATATATATATATAATCATAAAAAAAAACTAATGTACCAATTAAAAGAATAAAATAGGTATCCTAAATCACATGATCAATATTGTTTACCTTGTCATTTGTCTAGTCAAGTAATATATTTGTAAAATTTATTTAAACACATGTATCATGTATTGTGAGTAAAAATTTAGGGTATTTGATTTTTACATTTTATAACAAGTTTTTAGAAGATATTTGATTTTTACAAATAAAAAATATTATACATTATTTTGCATTTTAGTTTAATATTTCACCAAATAAGGTTAGTTTGATATTTATATGTTATTTTATAAAAAAGAAAGTTATAATTGAAAAAGAATGTTGCAATTACTAATTAATTATTTCCTTTCTTTTTCACTCTTTAAACAATCAATGGTTATTATGATTCCTTTCCTTTCTTTTATTAATTTTGGCTATCCAAAACAAGACTATATGTATCTTTTTTTTTCCTCTAAAAATCTTTCCTTTCCTTTCTTTTACTTTCTTTTCATTTTTCTTATTAATATTTATCCAAATATAACGTTAGGATTATTAAAATATCTTTTCAACTTCAATATTTATTCATTTCTACTAATATTTTAAATTTGCTATAAAAAAAATTAGAAGTTTAATAAAACTCATTGTAATATTAATGAGCCAAATATTAGAGAATCATAAACTATTATAATTATTATTTCCTTTAACTTTTGCAAAATATTTATTTTTAGTAGTGCACTACATAAACATACTAAAAAGAGAATATATATTAATTATTATAACTTGTTGTTTAAATATAATTTATTTTGTAGAGTTCTTAAACCAAATAAATAGAAATAATATTTTTTAGTGTTAGATTTTTTGTTACCAATTCAAAACTGCTAAATGCTTAACTTTTTTTTTTAATTAAAATGATGCAAAAATAAACTTTAAAAAATATAATTTATTTGCATGAGTAACACCTATATTTTAAGTTTTCATTTTTAATATATTATTTGAATCAATATCAATTATTTACTTTATTTTTAAAAATATAAATAATGTTAACCATAAATTATTAAGATAATGAAGTTTTTTTTAATATTATAAAAAGTTTTCAACATGAAATTAAAAAGATTTTGCATCTTCTTTAAAATAAATCAATTTCTTTTATGTCAAATAAATGAATAAATGAAAATTTTTATTAAAGATTATAATAAGTGGATCCTTTTGCTTATTTTCAAATCTATATGAAATTTAATAAATATAATTAAAAAAATATTATTTTATATAATATACATTTTAATATAAATGGCTCGGGAAGTTATAAGCAACATATTTTTATGATATGATTGAGTAATAATTAAAAGTATATATAAATTAAACTAATATTTAATTTTTATATAAAACTAAAATATCTACTAATAAAAATGGTTAAAAATCAAATTACATGAATCTTTGACGTCATTACTCAAACTATCAATAACAAATGTAAATAATAAATTAATATATCTAACAAACAAATAGATTCAAGAAGGGACAAAAATTACAATTTAAAAATAGTCTAAATAATGATAAATGGAAGGTCACTTATATAGTTCCAAAAAAAAAAAAAAAAACCCATAAGTCATGAAGAAAATAAAAAGTTTACAAAAATTTTAACAAAATCAATTGAAAAGATTATAAATGCCAAAAAAAAAAAATCAAAAGTCAAGAGCTTATATAAACTTAATGCAACTAAAAGTCTAAAAAATAATAACTTTTTTTTTTTTTTGAAAATGTAGTGTTCATTGGATTACGATATAATACATTCAGTAAGAATTACATCTGATATGATAGAGGGGCATTCATCAACCCTTTGTACTGACCATAGGTGTTGTAAGAGCATTTCTGGCTAACCCGTGTGCAACTTCATTAGCCTTTCTCCTTATGTAAGCAGCAAAGAAATGACAGAAACCTTGTCCCATCCTTTTTGCATCTTGGATTAGTTCGCCAACCATTGATAGACATTCTTCATCAGAATTTATTTGGTTTAGTACCTCCAGAGCATCTCCTTCCACTATGACATCTTGGAATCCCAATTATTTAGCAAAATCAATAGCTATGATTGCTGCTAGTGTTTCTGCAATCGTGAGATCTCTGAGTGATTCACTGTGTTCGTGCATGCCCCTAGAACTTTGCCTAATCCATCCCTTACCACAACCCCTATTCCATACATACCTTCCTCCACCCTTAGTGCTCCATCAAAATTTACCCACGAAAATGCTTTGATGCGATTAATTTTTCATAAGGTTATTGAATAGTTACGGATAAACGATTTGTGTTGGATAAAGTAATCATGAAACCTTGACCAATGTACCTTGCTGGTCGAATTGTTTGGTGGTCATAATTCATGAACCTAGTTACTGTCATAACGTCTAAATTCAAGGATCTATCATTAGATATTGACTTAAAGGAATCGTCACTAATTTTTTTTTTATCTAGGTGCGATTAGCCACCTAAAGAATCTATCCTTTCGGGAGAACACCTAAGTTTAAGGGTCCCTAAAAGAATAGGTTCGGGTCTACTAACTAGAACATGGTTCGAGAGTTCGGTTACGTATGAGGAAGGTTATAGCACCCTCACAACGCCCATCAAAAGATGGTACCGACTTAATTTTGTGTTATCCAATAAGCCTTAAAAATTTACCAAGTAATTAGTTATTGAAAATTATTCCCAATTGACTCTAATACTTTTAGCAAAAAATTGAAAAAATCCCCTCACCTCAAGAGTATGTAAGAAAACTACTGTTTCAGTTTCAGAGGCTCTGTCGTCGGATTATTTAACATTAAAGAAAATGAAAAGAAAATAAAAAGGAAGAAAAAAAAATGATTGCTTTTCTGCAGGAAAAATTGATATTTTTAACTTTTCCTCAAAATATATATTTTTTTAGAAATTTTAATTTCGAGGAAAATTGATACTTTCAACTTTTTCCCAAAAATATTTTTTGAAAATTTATTTTTAAAGAAAATTGATACTTTCAAATTTTTCCTAAAAATATATATTTTTTAGAAAGCTTATTTTTAAGGAAAATTGATACTTTCAACTTTTTCTCAAAAATATTTTTTAGAAAGTTTATTCAACTTTTCTTCAAAAATATTTTTTAGAAAGTTTATTTTCAAGAAAAATTGATACTTTCAACTTTTTCCCAAAAATATATTTTTTAAAAAATTATTTTTAAGAAAAATTGATACTTTCAACTTTTTTCTAAAAAATTTTTTTTAGAAAGCTTATTTTCAAGAAAAATTGATACTTCTCAAAAATATATTTTTTTTAGAAAGTTTATTTTCAAGGAAAATTGATACTTTCAACTTTTCCTCAAAAATATTTTTTTTGAATTTTATTTAAAGAAAAGAAAATAATAAAATAAAATAAAAATGAAAATGAAAATAAAAATAAAGAAAAGTAAAATAAAAATAAAAATAAAAATAAAAATAAAAATAAAATAAAGATAAAAATAAAAGAATATTAAACAATTCTAATCTAATAATAATAAATAAATAAATAAACGAAAAAAAAAACCTGAGAACGGCTCGGCTTAGCGACTTGGCTCGGCTTGACTTGAGGAAAAAAAACGGCTTGGAGAAGCGGCTCGGGGGTGTCGGCTCGGCTCGACTAAAAGCTCAGAGACTCGGGTCGCACGTGGGTTGACGTTCGGGTCGGGTCAAATTTTGGCAAAACGCGCGAATCCTCTGGGTTATTTAACGTAGAAACGACATCATTTTGGGAAGGGTATATAAGGCTGAAGGTTGATTTTTTTCTCAAAATCCCTTTTTTTCTTCTCTCTCTTCCCTTCTTTTTCTATCCCCTCTTTCTAAACCCCAAAGACTCCGGTTGAATGCCTGTCAAATTTTGAAAAATTTTGCCAAAATCTAGGTTTTTCGTCAGAAGTTCACTGGAAAATTGATCGGTTTTCTGGAAATGGTTGCCAAAAACTGGGAAATTAGTCGAAAAATTCAAACCTGATCGGAATAGTTGTTGAAAAATTCAATCTTGCTGGAAAATTCAACTGAAATCTGAAAATTTTTCAGAAATTTCCAAAAAAAATTCGTAAAAAAAATTCTCCAAAAATTCCTACCGATTCTTAGAGCTGTTCTAAACGTACCAAAACCTTTTTAGCTTTTAAATCTTTTCTGTGTTTGCTTTTTTTCTCTTAGCGAGTATCTCTTTTTTTGTGTGTCTTTTTTTACTTTGATTCGTAAATCTATTTATAGGGATTGATCAGAAGAGTTTCTGGTCAATCCCAACTCTTTTTTGGATTGGGATTCAATCATTGAATCCAATATGGACTCTGATTGAATCCCAATTCACGGTGGGATTCCTCCAAACCAATCCAATCTCCAACCGAAAAAATCAGAAAAAGAAAATAAAAAATCAAATAAAAATATTAATAGATAATTAAAGAAAAAAATCAGATAAATCAAAATATTAACAGATAAAAATAATAATAGATAAATTATAATATATAAATAGATAAATAATAATATATAACTAGATAAATAAAATATATATTAACATAAAAAAATAAATATATATTAATAAATAGTAATAATAAATAAATAATTAATAAATATATAAGATATAAAGGAAAAAATATAAAATAAAAATAAAAATAAAAATAATAAAATATAAAATACAAAATAATAAAAAAATAAAGTGGACCTACCCATTTGGATCAGGCCCAAATCATTTGGGCCTAGACCAAATTGGATGTCTACAGCTGCCCCTCTTTATACATTTTTTGTGAAACATAAATTACGCAAAGACATAGACACCCATTCAAGACTCAACTCGACCTCTTTTTTTTCTTTTATTTTTTTGTGTTTAAGATTTGATCAAGGCTTCTCTAAGCAGAGGCTCAACAACTTTAAAAATTATAAACAAAGCTCCTCTAATAAGAGGCTCAATGAATTTGGAAAATAAACGGCTCCTCTAATCAGAGGCTCAATGACTTTTGAAAAAGTAAATGGCTCATCTAATCAGAGGCTCAACAACTTTGAAAAGTAAGTAAAGCTCCGCTAATCAGAGGCTCAACGACTTTTGAAAAGTAAATGGCTCCTCTAATCAGAGGTTCAACAACTTTAAAAAGTAAATGGCTCATTGAAATCATGTCCAAAGGAGTTGAAAATCGTGTTTGAAGGAATTTCAGGAGATTATGCCTGAAGGTCTTATAAATCAACCTTGATACCAAGAGACATCCTATTTTCAGGATTAAAAACTTACCTGACAAGCTTTTTCTCAAATTTAAAAATATCTTCACATCTGTCTTCTCTACGTGGGATGATGGAATACCCCTGCTTCTTGAATTTATGCACTATATTTTCTTAAATGTAATATATGCTATGCAATGCATGTGAAATTCAATGCATGCTATGCGAATGTTGGTTACTTGATTCCTATTCAATTATGGTACTCAAATTTCTCAAGCTCTTTTTTTGGGCATCGAACCCTTTGATTCTTCAAAAACTAGATTATGCTGCTCTTCTAAGATCAAGCCAGTGTAGTGCTCAATCATCTCTTCCACTCACATTCTTTCTAGAAGAAATTTCTTTCCAAATTCAATGTCCTTATCAAGAACTAAACATCTCGATTCTGCCTTTATCACTCTTGACTTATTCAATGTAATGTAAAAAAATCTTTCATGCCATTATTCATTCATCAATCATTATTTCAAACTCAAAAAGCAATAATGCATTTGCACATTTCTTTCATTGTAGAGTATTAAGAGGAAAAGAATAAGAACGATTGATAAATCATCAACAGAATAGGGGACACAAAGAGTGAAATAAAATGACTTTTATTAACAAAATGTTGGCAAACTTTGGCCAAGGAAGAATTACAAGGATAGGTATGGGGGACAAAGCCCAAAGATGAACAATCGGATAATCATGATAACATATCTCAAGGTTTTTCTGAAAACTCAACCATCTGATGTGTTTAACAACTTGGAGCTCCTCTAAATTTGCTAGTCTCCATGCCAAAGAATTTTTAAATTTGATACTGTATTCTCTTTATCTAAGCTACCTTTTCAGGTTTTCAATTTAGACAAACCCCATCTGACTCAAACCGCCCTTTTAGGGTTTTCGCCTTGAGTCCTCCTTTTTCATTCACTTTTTTTTTTCATTTTTTCATTTTCATTTTTTTTTATTTCAAGCATAGTATTTCTTCACAGCATCAAAATTTATAGGATGGGGTAAATCATTTCCATCCATCTCAGTCAGTATCAGCGCTCCACCCGAAAAAGCCCGTCTTACCACATACGACCCTTCCCAATTTGAAGTCTATTTTTTTCTACTATCATGTTGGATTGAGAGGATTCTCTTTAAGACTAACTCTTCTTCTCGAAAACAATATGGTCGAATCTTCTTATCATAAGCCCTAATCATTCTTCTTTGATATAGCTGATCATGGCACAGTGCGATCAATCTTTTTTCTTCTATAAAATTTAACTGTTCATAGCATTCTCGATTCCATTCAGCTTCTTTCAACTTAATTTTTTTTAGAACCCTCAAGGATAAGATCTTCACTTTCATTGGTAGTACAACTTTTATCCCATATATAAAAGAAAATGAGTTTACCCCAGTAAAGGTACGTACTGATGTTCGATATGCATGCAATGCAAATGGTAACTTTTCATGCCAATCTTTATAAGTCTCGATCATTTTCTTTAGAATCTTTTTTATGTTCTTGTTGACTGCCGTAACTGTCTCATTCATTTTCTAACGGTATGGTGCCAAGTTATGATGTTTAATCTTGTATTGAGAACATATTTTTTGCATCATCTTACTATTTAGATTTTTGACATTGTCTGAAATAATTCTCTCATGAAGTTCATATCTACAGATGATCTCTCTTTTTATGAACTTACAAACCATAGATCATGTTACACTTGCATATGATGCTGCTTCTACCCACTTTGTGAAATAATCAATCATCATAAAAATAAATTTATGCCTATTAGAAGCCTTTGAAGTGATAGGACCAATGACATCCATGCCTCACATTGAGAATGGCTAAGGTGGTGCCATAACATATAAAGTAGATGGTGAAGTATGGATCTTATCAGCATATATCTGGCATTTATGGCACTTACAAGTATAGTCAATGCAATCACTCTCTATTGTTAACCAGTAATACCCTACTCTTATGATTTGTCTAGTCATCATATGTCCACTGGTATATGCCTCACAAACTCCATCATGCACCTCTTCAATGATTTTTCTCGCTTTAGCTTTGCTTACGCACCTCAAAAATACCTGATCTTGACTTTTTTTGTATAGAACATCTCCATAAAAAAAAAAAACTCATAGCCAACCTTCGGATGATCCTTTTATCATTTTTTATTGCTTGAACTGGGTATTGTTGATCCTTAACATATTGTAGGATATCGTAATACCAAGACTTTTCATCTTTCTCTTCTTCTACATTGAAGCAATGAGTTGGCATATCTTTAACATCTAACCTGATGGGTTGAATGTCAGTATTGTCATTAATTCGAATCATTACAGCCAGAGTAGTCAATGCATCGATAATCAAATTCTTTTCTTAAGGTAAATTTTTAAATTGGATATCTTTAAATTATTTTATCAACTCTAGAATATACTTATGATATGGAATGAGTTTTGAATCTCTCGTCTCTCATTCCCTTTTCAACTGATATATAACTAGAGTTGAGTCTTCGAACATTTTTAATGCTTTCACTCTTCTATCTATAGCAGCTTGTAAGCCCATGACACATGCCTCGTAATCAGTAATATTATTTGTGCAATTGAAATTTAACCTTGCTGTTACAGGACAGCATTATTCCTCTGGAGAGATCAAAATTACCCCAATTTCGTGTCCTAAGGCATTGGCAGCTTCATCAAAATACATTCTCCAATACTTTTCTCCATGTTCCCTTTTCTTCAGTTAGAAAATAGTCATTAGATCTTCATCAGGGAATTCCAACCTCATTGGTTCATATTCTTCAGTAGCATGATCTCCAAGGAACTCTGCTATAGCATATCTTTTTATTACCTTTTGGCTCATATATATAATATCATACTCTGGGAGCATTACTTGCCATCTAACAATTCTTTTAGATAAAGAAAGCTTCTCGAAGATATATTTAATTGGATCCAGTTTTGCTATGAGCTATGTGATATGATAGAGCATATACTGTCTGAGTCTTTTGGTAGTTCACGCTAATGCACAACACATTTTCTCCAATGAAAAATATTTGGATTCGTACACTATGAACTTTTTACTCAGATAGTAAATAGCTCTCTCCTTTCGGCTAGACTCATCTTGCTGCCCCAACACACATTCCATTGAATTTGCATATACTGTTAAGTATAAAATTAAAGGTTTCCCTAGAATAAATGGTACAAACACTGGAGGGTTTGACAAGTATTGCTTAATTTTATCAAAAGCCACTTGACATTCTTCATTCTATTTTTCAGGATTACTTTTATGGAGAAGCTTAAATATGGGATCACATTTATAGATAAGCTGAGAAATAAATCGAGAAATGTAATTCAATCTTCCCAAAAAATCTTGAACTTTTTTTGGTGTACTTGGAGGTGACAAATTTTGAATAGCCCGTATCTTATCTGGATCGACTTCAATTCTTCTTTCACTGATCACAAAACTTAGTAATTTCTCTGACTTTACCCTAAAGGTGCACTTGGCTGGGTTTAACTTGAGTTGAAACATTCTCAATCTTTCAAATAACTTTCTGAGACTGGTGACATGATCTTCATCCTCACAAGATTTTACAATCATATCGTTTACATACACATCGATATCTTTGTGCATCATATCATAGAAGAGTGTTACTATGGCCCTTTGATATGTTGCTTTATCATTCTTTAACCCAAAAGGCATGACCTGGTAACAGAAAGTTCCTCATATAGTCACGAAAGTAATTTTTTCCATATCATCTGCAGTCATTTTTATCTGATTATATCCTGAGAAACCATCCATGAAGGAAAAGATTGAATGTTTGTTCGTATTATCTACCAGCGTGTCGATATGAGGTAAAGAAAAGTTATCTTTTGGACTAGCCTTATTCAAGTCACGATAGCCTACACACATTAGCACTTTTCCATCTTTCTTAGGAACGGGTACTATATTGGCTACCCATTCTGGATACTTGGTCACTTGTAGAAAACCTGTATCAAACTATTTCTTCATTTTTTTTTTGATCTTTAGTAGCATTTCAGGCTTCATCCGTCTCAGTTTCTATTGAACTGGCTTACACTCTGGCTTTAGGGGCAATCTGTGTTTCACTATCTCTGTACTCAACCCTGACATATCCTGGTAAGATCAAGCGAACACATTTATGAATTCCTGAAGTAAGTCTGTCAAACGTTGTCTATCTCCTGATGAGAGTGAAGTGTTAATTCTGATGTCTTTCTTATTCTCTTCATCTCTCAAATTTACTAAGTCAACTATCTCCTGATATGGCTCAATTGGCTTATTTTCTTGTTCAATCAATCTCATTAGGTTCGAAGGCATAACATATTCTTCAGAATTTTTTTCATTGTCAAGTTTATCAGTGTTAATTGAATTCTCAAAACTAACATCTTCATTGTTATCATGATTATCTTCATGTTCATTTAAGGATCTAAAATTGGATGAAATGGGATATGTTGGCAAGATGTGTTTGAAAAGATGGAAATAATGAAGACACAAAAAGAAATGAATGAAAATGCATCATTCCTAATTTTTATTAATAATAATAAAAGATAAATTATCTAAACAAAAAATATCACCCCAATACCTTGGGCAATAGCTATTGGGATATTACAGTTACATTGTATTAATTTCAAAAGTCACAGGCATCTCAATGGCACTTCAGTTGCTCAGCTCATAATCTAGCGGACAAAGACAGACCCATCCCTCTTGATTAATCTCCACTTCATCTTTAATAGCATCAATGGTTAATTGGGCAAAAGTGTTTTCTATATTTTTTCTTATATCTGGGTGCATGAATCCTCCAGGTCTGAAAGTTTCATACAGGTACGAGATAACCATTAGTTTTGTTGTCTTTCTTACTGACCTTCTCTTGATCTTCCATTCTACCATCTCATAGCCTAAGCCTAACCTGTCGCTATTATCTATCACCGTCGGGGGTTCCTTTATTCCCTGCAAGTTCTTACCCAACCTTAATCCTGGATATTAGCCCTTGTTGATGACTTGGCTCATCATTATTCTTGAAAAAGATTAATTTTTAAGTCTTTCACCAATAAAATTAACCAATTCAAAAGATCGATAAGAGCATTCTAATGCTTCTTCGACAGTTTTTACATATGGAGTATTCAACGGTTGGGTCACTAGTATGTCTTTCTTTCCAACTACCACTACTAATTGACCTTCTACATTAAACTTGATCTTTTGATGCAAGGTAGAGGGCACGGCTCTTGCCATGTGAATCCATGGCCTTTCCAATAGACAGCTATAGGATGGAGAGATATCCATTACTTGAAACTTTATATTAAAAGTGCATGGCCCAATTTATAAGGGTATCTCGATATCTCTAAAGACTTCTCTTCTGGTCCCATCAAAAGCTTTCACAATCATCTGACTGTCTTTCATATGAGAGTAGTCAATGGGTAACCTCGCCAAAGTTGACATAGGCATGACATTGATAGCAGAACCATTATCAATAAAAACTTTGGCTATGATATGCCTCTTGCACTTGACCGTGATATACAGAGCCTTGGTATTTCCTTTTTCTTTCAAAAAAATCTCATCATCGCTGAATGAAATATGATTCGACATGACTAGATTTTCAGTCAGGTGGTTCATATATTCAACAGATATATTATGTGCCACATATGCCTGATTCAACATATTTAATAGGGTATTTTGGTGTGGCTCTGAGTTTAACAATAGTGATAGTAATGAGATTCAAGCTGACATTTTATTCAACTATTCAATAACTGAATACTCACTATGTTTTACCAACTTCAAGAATTCACAAACCTCTTTTTTCTGATACTGACTTCGGGCGATCTTTTTCAGGTTCTATTTCAGGATTATTTCACCCTTCTTCTTCCTTGGCCTTCTCTCTTCGAGCTTTCTCCAATATTTTTGGAGTGTAGCACCTTTCACTTTGGGTAATACCTCCTACACCAGTTACATTAAAAGCGTCAGCTTTGGAGACATCCTCTTCTTACCCCTGAACTATTGTATCACAGCCATATCTTTAGGGTACAGCTTTATCATCCTTGTATGGGAAAAGAGTCAAAACTTTAAAAGTTACCAACCTGGGAATGAGTTTGTCTATGATTGACTTTGGCTTGTTCCCACAATGAATTATCACTGACTTTGAAAATAACTTTACAAGCTTATCAGTTATGGACACCTCAATACTTTTTAAGTCTTTTCTTCTTTCATAGATTTCCATCTGGTATGAATCCAAGAGTTTTTGTACCTCTTAGTGAAACTGTTCACAAGTTTTGATAGAGTGGCCCATGGCTCCACTATGATATTTACAACTAGTACCGACTATAAATACTCCATGATAACTGTGTGGACTCACTAGTTGTATCATGTTAGCTTTTTACAAGATATCAAATAGCTGACTAAAAAGCGTCTTAATTTCTGCCACTTTTTTTTTTCAAATGACGCTCCTGTTCTTCATTTAGGGCATTTACATTATGATTAGGCAATGGATTGCCACTAACATTTGGTGCAGTCACCCTTCCTGTATCAAAGCTAATCATTCCATCCTTGATTAATCGTTGTACTTTGTGTTTCAAGACAGTGCAATTTTCGATGGAGTGACCAGTAATCCCATAATGATAGTCACAATGGGCTGTGGGATCATAACATTTGAGGTAAGGTGGCTTGAGGGTTTCTAACTTACTAAAAGTAATCAAATGACTATAGTAAAGCTCCCTATATAGTTCTGTAGAAGTAATTAGGATTGGGTCAAATACAAGTTTTTTGCGAGTGGTTTGTTACTCTCGCGAACCACCAATTGGGTTAGTTGAACAAGTTTGGGGTCTTGGGGTAGGCTGAGTGTTAAGACTATATACGGTGTTCTGAGGTCGATGAGGTTGATATGTTTGGGGATAAGATGACTATACAAATGGTTGGTATGGGTAAGGGGAAGTGTTATTTATAGTAGGGTAATATGGAAAGTATCCTTATGGTGAGTAGGATTGATAACCCCCAAATTACTGTTTATCAAAGCTCACAGCCTGAGCTTCAATCTCTTTCTTCTTCGAGACTCTCTTGCTAGATGCTTCACTTTCTTCTAGCTTGCCATTCTTGATGACACTCTCGATAATTTCTCTCGAAATTATCATATCAGTAAAATTTTTTGTTACATTCCTTAGCATTTTTTCATAATAGGAAGGTTTCAAAGTGCTAACAAATAACACTGTAGTCTCTTTCTCAGTTAGAAGATGTTGTATTTGAGAAGCTATATCCTTCAATCTTTGGGTATATTTTTTAAAAGACTCATTTGCCTTTTTTTTCAGGTTTTGTAAAGACAAACGATTATGGGCCAAATCGATAATATGTTGATATTGACTGATAAGGTCATGAGCCATATCGTTTCAAGAGCGAATGCGAGTTCTGTCTAACTGAATATACCACTTGACAGCTGAACCTGTAAGGCTATCCTGAAAGACATGCATCAAGAGTTTTTCATCATGAGCATTGGCTGTCATCTTTCGGTAATACATAGTGATATGGGTTTTGGGGCACTTCCTACCACCACATTTTTTCAAATTTTGGTACTTTGAACTTTGGTAGAATGACTACATCTTAGACTAAGCACAGCCCAGCAGCATCAACAGAGCCATAAAATCCAATCCTTTTTACTGCCCGTAACCTTTGTTCAAGCATACTAATCTTTAGATCTCCCTGAGACTTCACCACTTTTGCTTTTTCTTTCTCATTCTCTTTCAGATCATCCAAATCAGGAATAAGTTTTATTGCCTTTTTAGTAAAGGCATGATTTACATAGCTATGATAATGTCCTGGGTTGAGGGTTGATGGTATTTTAGGATATGTAAGATATGCGAAGTGTTACGGTGGAACCTCTTGTGCAGATTGGACTTGAGGTGGACCAAAACCTAGAGGGTACAAAGGGTCAACCACTTCTTGTAATGGGGGAACTTGTTGGCTTGTATTTTTTTCAATTTTTTCCCTTATTCAGCTTATTGATAGCATCTAGAATCTTGCTAAACTCATTTTTAATTTTTTTTTATGCTTTTTCTAGCTTTTCAAATCTGTGATAATTTTTCTGCTCTATTTGTCTGGCTCTGGATCTTGTGTTGTATTGATGGATAGGGTTCTCGCTAGATGGAGCTATTCTTGAACCTTGAGTACCATATCTTAGAATTAGTAAATTTGCATGATTATCACATGGTTACTTTGTTAAGTGTAATGAATGAGAATGCAATGAATGAAAAATACTTATATGCAAAGAACATTTGCCTTAAAAACGGTATTCAACTAAAAGATTTCATTTATTCCAAAAAACTTTTATTTGCATTGAGTTTATCATCCTAGAACTATAACCATAAAATTACTTGATCTGTTTATACTGGGCCTTGGCTTTCTCAATGAAGTTCAACAGATACTGTCCATATTCTCCTACTGGGGTCACCACTTGTTTCAATGCCTCTGCCTCTTCCACCATCTCTCTTACCTTGCATACCCCTTTACAGATTTGGGTCATTAAGTGCTTAATGTATTTATGTCTTCCTAAGTTCTCTCTTTTACCACACCAGACTTGGTATGATAATTCTTTATGCTCCCTAACCAATGCAGCAATGTGGTTTTCTTGTTCATTCAACTTTTACCTTAGCCTACTCAGATAACTGTTTAGCATGTTATTCTTTGTCTGTACTTGAGTACTTTTTTCTTCCAATTCAGCATACTCTTACTTTAATTTTACATTTTCTTCAGTCAGCTCAACAATGGTTATCTCTTTGGCCATTTCTCTCACACATAATCTTTTATGTTTTTGGTGTAGCTCTGCCAAGTCTTCAACAATTGTATCATGTTCTCTAGTAATCTTGTAAACTCTGGCTTCATGACTTTTAGCTCTATCTTTCCACTGGTCTTTTTTTTCTTGAAGCTTATGGATTTTTTGCTTTAACTTACCTTTTTCAGACTCAAATTCTTTTGTTGCAAGCTCTAATTCTGATGGTGTCTCTTCAAGTTTTTCTTCTATTGGTGGTTGGGAGCTTTCATAAGTGAATACCATTTTTTAGCTTCGTTTTGCTCTCCAAACTAAGTACCCTAGAGTGACTTTATCAGTAAACGGTCTAGGACTCACTCTTCTAGGATTTTTCCATGCTTTAATCATTTCATTCATCCTCTAAAATGCTTTTAGCTCACTGTAAGAAAAATCTAATTGATGAAGCCCATAAGTCATAGGAATGAACTGTTCTGTCCCAAACTACCTTCTCACTAGGAGTGGTGCATAATTTGTCACTCTTCATAAACCCATAAGTGGGACCATTATTTATCCCCATATTGGTACAACATAAGTTCACGATTTATCCATGGGGCCAACCATCTTACATCGATATTAGTCAACTTTTGTAGGA
Organism: Durio zibethinus; assembly: GCF_047325235.1. Classification (NCBI taxonomy): domain Eukaryota; kingdom Viridiplantae; phylum Streptophyta; class Magnoliopsida; order Malvales; family Malvaceae; genus Durio; species Durio zibethinus. The sequence goes on from NC_143182.1 coordinate 12,424,981, forward strand.
AAGCTATCCATTCTTTTTTAGACTTTTGTTCTGACTACTCACTTTCATAAAATTCTTTGATCAGAGCTCGATTATGGATATAAAGCTTCGAGAAAGCACATTTTCCCCATTCAAAATGGTTTTTCATCCATAGGTACAATAACTGTATGTAACCTATGAATCACCTTCCATTTCGATAACAATAACTCAAAGATCTGATAGTCTCTGTTAATATTACCATTAAAAGATTACAGCCATTGATCACACTCTTGAAGAAGTCAACAACCGCTATCTCAATATAACCCAAAACTTTTGAAAAGATCACCATTTCGTATATGGCTAAGGCAAATATATCTAACCCCCTTTCTTCATTGACATGTTACACTAAAAACTCATGAAAGAACTTCTAAGGTAAGCAAACCTTTTCTTGTTTTTTCTTTGTATGAGAATCCATAACTTTCTTGTCTATCCCCATGAGTTGAGCCAGACCCTTACGAAATCCTGACTTGTATTTTTTGACATATATCTTATCAGGTGCCTTGAGGTGCAAACCTAATAAAATCGAATATTCTTCGATGGTTGGAGTCATATCAACTTCATTAAAGATGAAACACTTATATGCAGGATCTCAGAATTATGCTATAGATTTGATCAATTGATCATCAACAACTACTGCTAGAAGGTGTGCTATATGTCCGTGTCTTTGGTAAAACTGCTTTTATTTTGACGGACTCATCTTCTTCCAGATATCAACCAAATCCTCTAGCTTATTCTGTTTGAGAATGATAGATATTTCTTGAGACAAGGTAGAATCATATTCGATTGTAAACAATCCCCCATCTTCAGTTGAATCTTTTCTGACTAGGCCCTTACTTCATTAGGTGTCTCACAAAGTGCTAATACGGATGAAAAATAAACTAGTCGTTCAGTGGAGTCCATGAGAAAATTTTTGTTGAAGACCATCTTTTAAGCAAATGTTCTTTATGCAACTGTATGATATGAGCATGAACCAATGCAGAAGAATGAGAGAAAAGGTTAGTATGCCCAGAAAAAAGAAATAAATAAATAACTAAGTAAATTTAAACATCACACAGAATAAGAGGAATGAATCCTATGCTTTTGGTCAATTTTAAAAGGGAAGAGTGATGGCTCTATCTGTAGGTTAGGCACTTTTAAGGTTCACTATATGTGGTCTAAGGTTAAAGTCTAACAGTTCACAAATTGCTCCTTACATCCTTATCCATCACAGACTAGTAAGACAGCCTAAGCCTCACCCATTATAGGCTACAAGTGGAAAATGTTCAATTTGAGTGGGAGTATTTCGCTAGTCACTGCGGAGGTATTAAACCTTACGAAAGTAATAGGTACTTTACTCCCTCCTAGAGGGACGGAGCTCGGGTATAGAGCTCATGTTATGCACATGCATATGAATGACATGATTAATAAAGTAAATAAACATGAATGAATAATAACATATATATACAACAAGGTTCAATTTTATTAGGCTTTTGGATAACACAAATTTATTTGCTGGCCTGACTCTCAAAGTTTCCAGCGGAGTCGCCAAGCTGTCATAATATCTAGATCCAGGGATCTATCGCTAGGCATTGACTTAAAAGAGTCGCCACCAATCTTTTTTTTATCTAGGTACGATTGGCCACCTAAGGAATATATCTTTTTGGGGGAACACCTAAGTTTAAGGATCCCTAAAAGAATAGATTCGAGTCTACTAACCAAAACAGGGTTCAGGAGTTCGATTACGTGTGAAGAAAGTTATAGCACCCTCACAACGCCCATCAAAAGATGGTACCAGCTTAATTTTATGT